>NW_008691580.1:259-1340 GCF_000695815.1 Acanthisitta chloris | reverse complement strand
ACCCCTAAATTATATGATTCTATGAATGCAAAATATTTCTCTAAAAGAGGTGAAAGAAAGACATGCTGAAAAAGTAAGCCAAATGAGCACTTACACCATTAACTGTAAACACACTAAAAGTAACATAACTTTTACAGGTGCTTAATCCTTATTTAACAGAGATGAGTTATGGCCATAATTTTCATTAGAGCAAGACCACCAGGCCATGAGTTTCTCACCTGGGATCTAAGTTGCCAAGTCAGATGTTACAGGGACTGCATTTAACTACTCATACATTGTACAGTTACATACCTGGTATAGTTACAGTTGTAATTGCATAGTTACAATTGTAACTACTGTAACTACTAGTCACAACAGTTCATTTTTGCCCTGTGAGATTGATCTGTTTTCTAGGTGGGTCAGAGGTAGAAAAGAGCAATTCTGAGACTTAGCCCTGTGGCTCTGTTGAGCTCATCATTCTGCTATCTCCCATTTTATAATGCCTCAGTTTATCTCTGCCAAACAAGGACCTCTGGAAGTGGAACACTGCGCTGCTGTCAGCTGGTTCTGTACCTGGCAGCCTCTTCAAGCTGTATGTCATCCACAGATGCTGTCACACAGGACATACCAGCGTGTTTCTCAGCTTCAAAAAGAGACACAGGGGCACACAGTTAGCCACACTGCAGGTGTTCACCTGTGCAGGAGGGACAGAGATCGCACACAGCACATCCCAGTGCATCCTCTGAGCACCACAGCACAGGTCTGCAGGGGATCCCTTAGGAGAAAATGAGATTAGAGTTGACACTGGTCATGATTTTGTGGTAAACGGTGTGGATGTTTCAGGGTAACATCAGGAGATGAGACTAGAGGAGGGTAATGATCTTACTCAGCTTGGGCAGCTCTAGTTAAGGTCTTTCTTTAAAACATTCTGGTAGTGTTAAGCATTTTGCAGGACAGAAAGGGTGACAAAGTGTTAATAAGCTTAGAGAAATCTCAGCATTCTTCCTCAAAACTGTGTCTGGAATATCAGCTGTGCTCACCGAGTGTGGAAGGTTTACCCTGGAAAAGGTAAACACCTTCCTTGCTGTGAATATTTACCAGC
>NW_008691580.1:0-200 GCF_000695815.1 Acanthisitta chloris | reverse complement strand
TACTTGGTTTGATTATTTATATAATATATAAATATTATTTATCTATTTATTTGTTGTGTTTTATTGAGCTTCGAGTCAGGAGGTAAATCTCCACTGAATTAGGAGTTCTACAGAGACAGGGAAACTCTCTCTCTGCTCCAAGAAGTTTCCTGAGTGATGGAGGCAAAGGAGAGGAGTAGCAGGAAACCTGGGAAATGGCA
>NW_008691578.1:29272-33279 GCF_000695815.1 Acanthisitta chloris | reverse complement strand
GCGGCCCCGGCGAGGCACAAAGCTCTGCTCCCCGTGCCCCGTGCTGCCATAGAGGGGCTTTGTGCCAGCAGCACAAAGTGAGGATTGATGCCATCCCTCACTGAGCAGGGCTGCACGTGGCTCCCACAAAGGTGCCCATCTTCCTTCGCTGGGGATGGGCTGCGGGGGCTGCTCCACAGCACCGTGCTGCAGGTAGGGGCACCCACCTCCACCAGTCGTGGTGCCAGGGACCCAGGCTGTGTCCTCAGCCTCGCCTAGGCTGACTAGTGGCTGCTTGGGTTCCTGCCAGCGCTGCTGGGCGTCCTGCAGCAGCCCCAGTGTGGCCAGATGGGACCTGGGCAGCATTCAGCAGCAGGTCCCCAGCCTGCATTAGCCCTCTGGAAATGGGAGGCAGTGCCAAGGGCTCTCTCAGGGTCTGAGATGGGGCACAGCCCCTCTGCTTCCCTGCCCAAGGTGGTGTGTCAGTGCCATCCTGCCGCCCGTGCGGAGCAAGCTGGCGCTCTGTTGGGGCAGGTTGGGTGGATCCAGGGGTGCTGGGGGAGCAGATCTGCTCCCTTGCAGTGCAGCTGCAGCCGTGTTGGAACCTGCTGTGCGGTGTTCTTAGCATGCTGGGAAATATCATCACTTACCTGGGTTTCAGTTCAAAATGGCCTAAGAGAAGCTTGCATCAGCATTCATTATCTCCCAGCTCCTCCTGATGTGTAGTAACAAGTCATCACACTATTGAGAGTGACTTGGAAAAGCTTCAGAAAACATGCCTGAAGAACAGATTGTAAGTTCTTTGTTGAATTCACATTGTTTGTTCTGTGCTGCGTGTTCGAGGCAGTGGGCTCTGCGTTATTTGTGAGGCAGTGCAGGCGGTGGTGCAGGGTCGGTTGGCACTGTGCTGGTGCCCCCAGGTTCCTGCAGCAGGGTCCTGTGCCCCTTGCCCGCTCTGGGGTCGGAGCCTGCGGGAGAGGAGGGTGAACTCCTGCGGCTCCTCCTCTTGTGCTTTGGAGGCTTGAGCTCCTCAAGAGCAAAGTGACATCGTTTTGCTCGGTGCATTCTGGATGTGTGTCCAGGTGCCAGAGCAGAGCTTTCTCCTCTCTGTGGTTCACCAGCAGTAGTGTTTGCACCATTACTGCTCACTGGCATCTGTTGTTTTGGACTCTTCAAGTAGTCTGGCTGTTCATGTGACATTATTATTATCTACATAGGGCCCAGACTTGCTCTTTCTTATTGCCTGCAGCACGATGTTTGTTCAGACTGGGCATTGTGAAGTGTAAACCCAGGTCCCACTGGCACCAGCACTCACCTCTGCCTTTTCTAGAAGCAGTAAGTAACCAGCTGTCTCCATGGCCTAGAAACGCTGGGGTTTGGATGCTCTGAGGAGGGAATTGAATTAGGCAGCACTGGTTCACGGCTTGTTTGGCTGCGCAGCAGTGACGCTTGTTTACACAAAGCGCTGCCCTTTTATCTCGGGGTGTGTGGGGTTGTTTCCTGGCCCATTCCTGCCTTGAGAGCCAGAGAAGACTTGTCCTAACTGGCTGCCTCTGCAGTAGACCACATGCTGAGGCAGTGGCAACTTTCCCATTCTCCTCCTCAGCGAGTTGTTTCAGCAGCTCTCTTGTCCTCTCCTGCTTCCTGCAACAGCATCTCTCCGAAATTGGTTGGTCTTACCTGCTTCTGTCCCCTTTGCATATCTCTTTCCCCTGGTGTTCTCGGTGATGTGTCCCTTCTGGAAGATGCTCAGGCCTCCTCAAGGCCTCTGTCTGCTTTGCATCAGCCCACCCTGTGCTTCCTCTATGTTCCCTGGTGTCGAGGCTCCCTGCAACCAGTGCAGTTCTGCATCCAGCGCCAGAGACATCTGTGCTGCTCTGTGAAAATGGTCTGGCTCGGTGGTGTGATGGGACTGAAGACTTGTGGGGGAACCCCTAGTGTATCTAACACCCCTAGTGGATGGGGAACCTCCCCGTGAAGCCATTAGGAGCAGATTTCTTGCTGCTTAAAATGGCAGAGCTGCTTCAACCAGCCGACTTGAGGCTGAAATTTGTTCTCTGGGAGGGATTTCCCATCACTGCTAGATGGCGACCAGCCCATGGAAGGAACAAAATGAGTCTCAGAGGCTGCCAGCCCAAATTCCAAACCTATTGGGCATTGCAAAAATGTACTTTCTTATCAAAAGCAAATGCAATTGCAGAAGGTGTGTCTGGCCTAATCCTGTGTTTACCTTGGCCGTCTGTGGTGTGTCAGCACAGGCACTTTGGCATGCATGCGAGCTCTCAGTGCTCTGGGTTCTGCTGGCCTGGGTGCCTAGCAGCCCTTTAATTCTGCTCCTTTCTTCCAGGATCAGTCCATAATGCCTGAGGTGCGAGACCTCTCCGATGCCTTGCCTGACCTGCCGATGGATCCCATCACGGGGGTTGGCGTGGTCGCGTCCCGGAGCCGAGCACCGACAGGATACGATGTAGTAAGTAGAGCAGTTTGAGCTGCCACTGCTAACGCTTCGGTTCTGTGCCAAGGAGGCTTCGCTTTGCCAGGAACAGCATCTCTTGCAGAGGGAGCTTGCCCTCGGACTGTGCTGTGAGGAGTCACTTGGTAGTCAGCTGCCCACCTCTCAGCCCACAGCACTTCGTGCTTTCCCTCGGTGCAGGGGTGTGGGTGCGGGTGCAATTGTGCCTCTTCATCTGTGCCACTCCAGAGGAGCTTAACTACCTGGAGGAGGGGTTTTCAGAAACAGCTGGCTGCTGTGGCATGCAAATTTAATAATCCTAGTAACATTCATCCTGAAGGAGTCCTAAGTATTGCACAAATTGTATCTCTGAATAAATGGATCCCGCATCAGCTGTTTAATCCCACATATCAGCACTGCATGATGATGATGATAAGCTCCAGAATGGGAAGCAAAGAGTTTTTCATCCAGCTGGAATTGCAAGGATGATTTTGATGGGCAGAATGCAAACCTCTAAACTCAGATTTGGCAGGAGGCTGGCAGCAGGAAAAGGCAGCTGGGTACAGCAGAGATGAATATGTGAATGGATAAAGGGAGGTCACTCTTTTACAGCTGCTTGTTCCTTGGATAAGTTGCTGTGTAACCAACAGCAGGATGTTTCTCCCCATAGATTAGTGTCCCAAACGGTGAAATATCATAAAATACTGACCCTGCAGAGTTCTGCAGAGAAAGATTTGGCCTGTAGTCCATCTGCTTGCCTTTCTGTGTCCTGCTTCAACTGTGCCACATCACACCTCGGGTTTCCAGAGCCACACATCTTGCGTTGGTGGGAGTGGAAACCAGCGGATTTGAGGCTTTGCTCACGCCTCTTCAGCTTGGATCATTGCATACCTTGTTCAGTGTGAAGGAAGAAAATGGATCAGGCTGAAGTAAGGACATGAGGCAGGGAGTTGTGAGACGGCACCTCAAAGACCTGGCTGGGTTTTGCATTTAGTGCGTTTTTCTGAATGCTTGTTACCTGTGTGAGCCAGGCTGTGTAATTAGCTGCTTGCCCTGATAAAGGAGCATGGGACAGTGTGAGTTGTGATAACAGAATCGTATTTGGCCTAAATGGCTGGGCAGAGAGAGCGCTCACCCCAGATAGCCTGTCTGTGGCTTAATGGGGAGCTGCAGTGCTAAGGCAGTTTAAACTAAACAAGATAAAAGAGTCTTCCCGTGGCTTAATCCAATTATGGTGGTGGTGTAATAATGCTGGTGAATGTGGGTCGCTCTCTCCTCGGGGCACAGCGAGGAGCTGCCTTTGCTGTGGTTCTGCTGCCTCCCTCTCGGCTCCCGAGGAGCGCTCGGTGTCGCTGCCCGGGCATGGGTGCCAGCCCAGCAGCGCTGGGTGCCCTCGGTGTCCTGTCCCCCTGCTGCCATGGGCTGCGCTGGGCACTGCCCCGGGCCACGCTGCTTCCAGAGACGCTGGGGATCCTCTCTGCCCGCAGGAGCCCAGCAGGTGATGCAAGAAGTTTGCTGTTTATATCACTCTGTTTTATTTCCTCGTGAGTTTTCTGACAAGTTCGTGCCTGCTTAC
>NW_008691578.1:23815-29241 GCF_000695815.1 Acanthisitta chloris | reverse complement strand
GGAGGCAGAGCAGAGCACTCGGTGTTTGTTGCTGGGGGTGTTGCCTGCGACTGTTGAATTTCAACAACTAGAATTAGCTATTCCATGTGTTAGGTATTTTAGTAGATATTTGATGGGTTAGAATGGCAGGGCTGTTCCCAAAAAGGGGTGTGGATTGGAGGTTTTGAGGTTTCTCGTGGTTAAGTTGGACTGTGACAGTGCCAGGCCTCTCTCCCGTGGGGCAGCGGTGGCAGCATGAGGGCCCTTCACATGCCCCAGCCAGCTGTGATCCAGCTGTGCCCTATGCAGTGAGTGGTAGAGATGATACCAACTGAAGTGACCTGCGTCCACCTCAAAGAGGATGTGGTATTGTAAGTCATGTGAAGTTCCTCAAGCTTACAGAGGTTAAATAATGAAGTGCACTTGACAGCAAGTTGTGCAGCACCAGTTTTGCAGTTGGGGATGAGTCTGTCACTGCTTGGGGAGTTCTGAGCATCTTTATTATGGAAAACAAAGAAAATAAAACTGACAAGCACAAAGAACTTGAACCATATTGATTAACAAAGTGACAAAATCTGCTTGTAGTCCCTCAAACTGTTTCTCACAAGGGCTGGAGTTCAAGGTGCCCATCCCTATATGCCAGCATTTTTCCCAGGCAGACTGTTCCCTGACAATATTTTCACTGGGTCTGACTTGCCCATAGGGGAGGGAGATGCAGGTGGATTTTGCATATTCCTTAACCAGCACTTCAGCAAAGAGTTGAATTCAAGGACTTCAAATAAGCAAAAAATCCCACCAAAGCCCTGTTCTGTAATTTGACTGTTTAAAAACTCAGGCATGTTTCTTTGCAGAGACCTGAACACAAAAGCTGTGTGTGTTGTACGAGGGCCTGAGCCGAGCCAGGGCTTGTGAGCAGCAGCTGGTGAAATGCAGGGAGAAGCCAGTGCACTTTGTTGCCTTGATCGGGCTGTGAACATGCGTCTCGCGCATGCTTGGGGCGGTCGGAGCCTTGTCAGCACAGCTCCTGTGCCCTGTGCGTTCTCTGTGTGGTTAAACGTGGGTGCAAACAGTGGCACCAAACATCAGCTCCTTATTGTCAGGCTGCTCTGGGGCCAAGGGCTCGCTCTGTAAGATTAGGCTCAGAAGAGCTGCAGCAGAGCAGAGCCGAGAGGCATTAGGGCATTAGTTCTGCTTCTGCAGAGCTCCAGAGTCTCCTGTTGGGAGGCATCAGTAGGGTGTTGGTCTGGTGGAGTGGACTTGTTTCTACTACCCTTCCCCTTTGCCTTCTTGTCTCCTCTGTTACTCAACAAGGAACCTTTTGGGCCAGGGCTCCTGCCACTCGCCGTGCAGGGCAGAGCCTGTTCCCAGCGCGCGGCGCTGCCTCCTGCCCGAGGCCCGTGTGGGACCCTCTGCCTTCCTGCACGTGCCGCTGTCTCCTCGGTGGAGGGTCCGGGATCTGTCTCCCTTCCCTCCACACTGTGCCATCAGTTTGGCTGGACACAGGGTTGGTACTGGAGTGGGATGTTTCCAGGGTGCAGCACTGCTGCTAAAATCCACCAGTGACCAGGGCTTTCCTCATCTGCTGGAAGCAGCTTTTTGGCCTAGGAGCCAGAATTCCTTGATGGCTTTCTGTGAAAATAGTCCTGAGATGGGGCAGCCTCTGTGCTCTGTCCCTGTGGACCCTCATGGTGTGCCCTTGTGTGGTGGGTGGTAATAAGAGCCTCGATGTGCTGACTTTTCCAAACTATTGTTTGGAGACTGTAACCCAAGTTGCTGTTTCCTCATTAGAGTAGCCTTTGTCAGAGCATCTTTAATCAAGGGGCTCCCAAGAGACAGCGTTTTTAGAACTTCTTTTTATACCTCCTCTTGGAAGTTCTTTGCGCTGCACCTTGTGAAGAAACTAATGAGATGCTGTGAGAGTTCGGGCTGGCGTTAATTAGGAGAGGTCTGAGGAAGAAGAACTGCACATATATTAACTTTATCTTGGCTCACATGTCTCCTCTCTCCCTCTGTCTCTTTGCAGGTTGCACAAACAGCAGATGGCTTGGATGCTGACCTCTGGAAAGATGGCTTATTTAAATCCAAGGTCACACGGTACCTGTGCTTCACCAGATCATTTTCAAAAGAAAATGTAAGTGTTTGCTGAGTGTCTGCATGATTTGCATCTGTGCCTGGTATGCTCTTACCATACAATGATTCATTTTATGGAGCCAATTATAATTCAAGCAGGAGTTTGGGTGAGTCAGGAGGCAAACTGCAGTGGCAGGATATTTGCATTTTGTCTGTGTTCCTCATGGAAAGAAATCGCTGACAAAATCTGCCCTAAAAGCAACAGAAAAGGGAACAACTCCAGCAGTCCCTCATGCTCGTGTTTCCTGCTGCAGTGCTGGCTGCTGCATGCTCGTGGTCCTGGTGAAATTCTAACCTCAATTACCTCCAGAGGCAAACACTGCAGGAAGTGTTGGTGAAGGCAACATTAGTTTCAGAATCCGGAGGCATCACTGATACTTCTGTGCAGGATTAGCTTTTCTTTCTTGTTTTTTGGTGCTGATTGTTGAAAATGTGCCCACGTTGTGCATATGCTGCCACATAATTGTAATCTAGTCTGGCTATTAAGTGTAAGTTTCTTTGTGGTTAGTGGCAGTTGTCTGCCCACACGTTGTGTGGAGGAGAGGGGACTGCAGCAAGAGCCTGATGCGTTCTGCTGTGGTTTTGGTTGAGGCTAGCTGAAAACTTTCTCTTTTGTGGAGGAGCTGTTGAATTCTGTAATGAATGCACTCCATCTAGTGGGTAATCCTGCCTTTGGCCGCAGTTTGGGTGTTGAGGCAACGCAGTTGTCAGGGTCTGGTGGTACCATTTTGTGCTCTGCTCTCACTGCGACAGGAACAGAAAAGCAGCAGCAGCTCACGGGCCCTGGCAGGAGAGCCAGGGACTGCCAGTTTCCAGCATTTGACCTTTATTCCATCCGCTTCCCTGACTGCCTCTAGATTAAAGTAAAGCTCCAGAGCTAGGGGAAATATCACTTCGGGGTAGGTGGACACTGACTGTGCTTTTCATCCTGGAGTAAGTGCAGGCGCAGGAATAGCAGCCCCGGAACAGTCAAGGAGGCTGAAAACACAAAGGTTTGCACTGATTTGAGCATTAGCATGAAATGTGAGACTGTCAGAAATACAGGACAGTAGCAGCTGCTTGCTGCAGAAACAGTGTAAATACCCTCAGCTAGTGCCTGTTGGGCTTTTGGCAGGAACAGGCTCAGCATGGTTTGGGAGTGCCTTCCTCCTATTGATGAGGTGTGGATTAAAGCAGGAGCTCCCCACACAGGATATGATTGTGCTGCCTCGCTGGGGACCTCTGAGGGTTAAAGAACCTTGGTCCCCTCAGCCAGGAGGAAGGGAGGTGGGAGGCTCCTCTCCCCTGGATGCTGGTGTGTGTTGCTGCACTTTGGGTTGGAAGTTTCACCATTCAGAGGTTTTTGTTTGTGTTTAGCAAAACGCTGGGAACTGCTTGTCCTGAAGAACACGTTATAGTTGGCACAATTAATGCACCTCAGGTTCCTGGTTAGGGCAGAGCCTGTCTGCAGTCTCCTCAGCAGCATCACCATTCTCAGCGGTTAACAGTGCTGAGGATTACGAGGACGTTGCTGTGTCTGAGTGTCGTGGTGGGGAGCCCTGCATGGTGTCTCACAAATGAGGGGCCTGTGTCCCTTTCTCTCCTGTGCGTGGGGCAGAGCGTCAGTGCTGACTCCCAGGGTTCCCACAGCTCACGAGCCCATCGGAGGCTCCTCTACCCATGTGCTGCCGCTGGAGGAGCGACCAGGGGCTCGCTGCTGTGACAGAGCCAGACACTTTGGATAAATAAAACATGAAAGATGGATCGGCAGCCACCACTTCATCTGCTGTTTGCTGTGCCAGGACCATGTTAGCAGACACGTGTAGGCTTGGCAGCATCCAGCACTGCTTGCTCCAAGATGCCTTGGCCATGGGGGGTCAGAGGCATGGGAGGACTGCCCAGCCTTGGCCTCTTCATGTGAGCACGGAACACGTGCCACGCTCGTGTCCAGTGGGACAGGACTGCAGGTGTGCTGGCCCTCCGTGTGAGGAGCTGGCCATAAAATGTAGAATCTCAGAAATAAACTCAGACCTGATCTCCCCTTACTTCAGAGCCTGCGAATGTAAATATGCAACCAGTAACAGTAAAACTCACTGACATGGTTTGATGGCTTGGGGTGAAATTTCAGTTGTTCTGTGTTGCATTTGTACATTTGTATTTATAAAGGCTGTGCAGTAACTAAAGTGTGTTCTTCCTCCATACGTGAACTCAGAGGATTGGCAGCAGTGCTGGCTTAACGAGAGCAGCAAAGAAAATCTGCTCTCCAAACCATTGTGGAGGCTGTCACTCTGAATTGTGCTCTGAGCTCTTCAAGCCTTGATTAATAGGACGAGGCATGAGTTCAGAATTCATATGGACTCCAAATGAAGTTCTTCATTCCAAATGGCCTGTGCTTCTGGAGTGCACTGCATTTGGAGCTAGAATCACGTCTATTCAGGGCTAATTAGCTAATGCATGTAATACCTTTGGCTGTGGCTGCACGAGCCATTGTCCTGACAGCTTTCTGCTGTTACTGTCACCCAAGTGTCATGTTGCTGTTGCAGATTTACAGTGTGTAGGAACTGAGGTGACCTGCACAGTGGATGGGTTGGTGGAGGTAATACTTTGAACTGCCATTTTGCCAAAGGAAGGAATTTGGTTGTGTCCAAGGATCTGGAAGTATGACAGTGGATAAGGTGTTAGAATCCATGAATGCTGAAAGTTGTCCTGTATCTCCTAGTCAAGACACTGTTTGGTTCTTGCACGGGGAACAGTTGCAAGGGTTAGATTGGTACCTTCTTACCATTTTTGAAGTTGGTAGTTGGATACAGTGACAAAGCATCTCAGGGTTCTGCAAGTAGGAAAACCTGGTTTTGAGTTTGGTGACATTGTCATAGTCAACTGTTCCTTTTCTCTCTCTAAAGAGTCATTTAGGCAACGTCTTGGTTGATATGAAGCTCATTGATATCAAGGACACTTTACCTGTGGGCTTCATCCCCATCCAGGAGACCATCGACACACGTGAGTTGACATCTGTTCCTCAGTCAGGCGGAGGAAAGCCATATCCCAGGCCTTGGAGGACTGTGTCCAAGGCAGAGGAACACTCCTGGCACTGCTGCTTTCTGCGTTGCCATGTGCATGTTCAGGTGCAGCTCTGGGCTTCAATGCAGCAGCCTTTGGTTTCCCTGTACTCCTCAGGCTGTTTAGGGGGCTGCCTGGCTGTCTCCACTTGCTTGCTAGAGCTCCACGGCTCTGGTGCAGGAAGGGAGAGTTTGTTTTTTTCATTTTGAGGGGTGGACTGGGCCTGGCAGGAGCAGAGCGGGGTTGACAAATGCACTGACAGGCAGAGGGTGTGCTGA
>NW_008691578.1:13180-23799 GCF_000695815.1 Acanthisitta chloris | reverse complement strand
AACACTTCCCGCTGAGAACAGACAAGGGCCCATGGCCTGCCAGGTAGTGCTGGGAGGGCATAAGTTGTGCCTGCTGAGAGACGGCACAAGTGCAGTGTCCAGGGAGAGTACCGTTCTTGTTCTGCCAGGCAGGAATCACTTCACTGCACATCTCAGTGAGCAGTTCCCAGCAGTGCTCCCCTGGGACCGTGGCAGCTGGAGCCGTGTCTGGCGGCAGCACCGCACCCTGTGGTGGCACCGAGGGCTTTGGGCTGGCAGGGGACAAGCCCCATGGGAGTGGAGCAGGACACCAGGGCTGGCGTTGAGTGTGCAGCTGCCGATACCAGCAGGGCTGCTCCTGGTGCATGCTGGTGATGAAATCCTGGGAATGTGCAGAAAGGGATTACATGCACTTGTTTTGCAGGGAATCCTTCATCTGGGGCTGCAGCACATGAGGATGGTTTTTCAGTCTCTGCAGCCTGGTTCTGATTAGAACCTGTGGCCTGGAAGTGCAAGGCTCTGCAGCACGTTCCCCAATCCCCTGGGTCACTCCCTCCCCCTGGAGAATTCCTGGGCACATGTGGTACAAGATAGAGCCATCGGCGTATCCTGCTCACCCCTGGGAGTGCTGATTACCATGTGCTGCTGCAGCCTCTGTGAAGGTCGTGGTGGAAAGGTGGAAGGGGACTTTGTACTGACTGAAATGCATTGGACTGTGACTCTCTGGGTCTGCAGAGCCTGTGTGAGAGGCGCAGGGCATGTCCCTGTCTCTCTCGGCACAAACCAACACTTGGATTGGCTCTAAGATGTTTACTTGAAATTAACTCTGGTTAAGCATGTGCAGTTACTGAATCCAGCTTCTAAACTACGTTTGCTAGAGACTGCAGACCCTGGCCCAGTGTGAAAGAGACCACGGACAAAAGCAAATCATCAGCTTTGTACTTGCGGAGAAAGTTAAACAAGAGGCTCTGATTTTGTTCAGAGTTAGATTTGTGGTTGCAGGTGTCTCTGTGCTCCTCCCAAAGTGGCAGCTGAATTGCAGTAAATATATTTAATGTAGTGCTCCTGAGAAAACTTTCAGGTGTGGAAGCCTTAAACTCTGGGCTCCTAAAAGCAGTTTCAGGCACTTCAAAGGGAAGCTGTAGCTTTTCAAAGCAGGATAGACTTCAGGATGCAGGTATTTGTGATCTCTGAGAGCAGCACTGTAACTGCAAGCTGCATGCACAGATGCTGTACTGGCACACCTCAGACTGTCTGTGCAGTTACTGGTGCTGGTGCCGCAGCACATTCCAGAGGCCAGGATGGATTGCTGTCTCCCAAGGTGCGGATTATGAAACAGGAGGAGCCTATGGAGACAGGGCTGCTTGCCATCTGTTGAAGTGAGAGCATATTTTAAGCTGGAGGATATTTATTCATATTAAGCTGAAGGGTTTTTATTTGCAGGCACATGTTTGTAGTTGTTGGTTGTTTCCAGATTTTCATTCAGCATCTGCTCTTTAGATTTTCAGTTTATCAATAGACTTGTGTCCTGTCTTCAAAGTGCCCCAGAGCTGGCTGTGGATCGTGTCTGCATGCAGACAGACAGCCTGCAGATATGGGAGTTCATTGTACAGATAAGCCTTAGCTCTGATGGACTTGAGTTTTTGGTGACGGATAACGTGGAAGCGAGTGGAATTGACACAGTAGGAAGGGCTGTGCAGGGGGTTCTCACACCCTCCAAGCACAGGTCAGAGCAGCACAGCTGCCTCGTGGGAGGTCCTGGCAGTTACTGCTTTCCGAATCTGGTTTGTTCCTGCAAAGAACCAGGGCAGACACACTGAGTATCGTTTCTGTGCCTGCTGAGCGGACCAGGAGCTGTCACTGATGCTTGGGATGAGTGAGATTTGGGCAGACAGCTCTTACCCTTGACCTCTGCACGGCAGGCTCTGCCTGCTCCTCCTCTCTGGGCTTAGCTGACTGGGAGCGCTCGGCAGAAATGAACTGACTGGTTGTGTCAGCGGTTTCGGGTGCATTCCTAGAGGCAATGCTTGTGGGGGGAATGTTCGGGTCTGACTGTCCAGGCCAGTGAGGCAAACACTACCTGGGAAGGAGGAAGGCAGTGCGAGAGGGATGTGGAACAGGCAAAGTCACCTGCTGCTCTGTGCCGGAGAGGCTGATCTCTGTCCAGGGCAGAACTGGCTGTTGTGCTGCCAGTAACCTCTCTCACAGTGTGCAGAGCTCCTGATAGATCATACTGCACCGACTGATCTGCTGATACATGTCTGTTCTTTGGCACCAGTTCCTGCCATAATTATCTGCCTAATGTCTGGAGAGACAGCAAATAATCTTGCATAAAACCCACCCCGTGTCCTGGGTTGTTTTTGCAGAAGAAACAGCTTTCAGAAAGAAGAGGCTGTGCATTAAGTTCATCCCTCGGGATTCTACAGAGGCAGCAATCTGCGACATCCGAATCCTGGGGAGGTCTAAGCAAGCTCCTCCTCAGTACACATTCATAGGGTAAGTGCCCTTCGCTCCAAAGCTCTTGGTATAAATTCAGGCTATGCACCCTGTGTTCCTGTAATTACTAAGCAGTAGTTTGTGAGAACTGAAGCTTGTCATTAGAAAAGTCCAAGTAAGTCCAAGTGTTATGGAGTTTGATGTAGGAATTAGCTCACTCCTTTATTTTCATTTAGCCTGGTTCGCTTACCTACCTGAGGTGTTTGTGAAATGTGTCAGTGCTTGATGCTCATGCATGTGAGCAGCACTGGCTTGTGGCATTGATGCCTTCTGTGTGGGTTCCCCAGGGAGCTGAACAGCATGGGCATCTGGTACCGGATGGGTCGAGTGCCGCGCAACCACGACTCCGCACAGCCTGCAGCTCCTCCTGCCCCAGCACCCACTCCCACACCTGCTCCCAACCTGCCCAGGTATGTTTGCTGCTCGGCGTGTGGTTGCTAACCTTGTCTGGGGAACCAAGGCCAGGGTAGCACATGAGTACAGAACAATCACAGCATGATCCAATAAGGAGGGAACGTGCCGTTTGTTCAAGTATTTGCCTTTGCCTGTCCTTGTGTAAAGATACATGAATGGAGAAGCCAGAAGAAGGAAAAAGCCTGCAGAGGAAGGGAAACAACAAACTGCACTTTCTTTTGCTTCAAACTGTTTGGGATGTTGTGGTTTCCAATAAGTATATGTGGGCCAGCCTGGGAGGGTGGGCTGGAGCTGCAGCCAGGCTGATTGCTCACCTTGACCAGAGGGAGGGAGAAGCGTTGACACTGACTTTAGTAGGGAAACACAAGGTCTGCTCATCTCCTGGGTCAGTCCACACATGGTTAGAAGTACTGGCTCTTGATTTTTATTTTCTGGATCCCAGCTGCTGAGTTGCAGTCATGCAGCTGACGGGAGTGGGCAGAGCAGCTCGCTCGTCCTGTGGTGGCTGATGGGAGCAGCACTGCTGGGCAGGGGCTGGCACAGTGTCTGTCCAGCCTGTTCTCCCTGTGTGCAGACAACCTTTGCATGTGTGTGTACATGGATGTGCTGGTGTGTGCACTTGCACGTACCAGCAGTCCGGTACTGACAGCTTATTGCGGGATTTCTCTGGACAAAAGCGAGTGTTGCTAAGTCACACAACAGCCCAGACAGAGGTTACACTGAGCACTTTGCTGGCATTTGCTGTGCAAGCACAGCACCCCGTGTGAGTCAGGCTCCTGCCGCTGGGGCTCATGGACTGGGGTGGGCCAGGCCACTGCCAGGGCACAGTGTGTTCTCCGTGGGTCTCTCAGGGCTTTTGCCTAATTAAGCGACCACATATGTTTGCATTAGGCATTTGGTGTACTGCAGATACCTTTACAGTAGTACTGTAACTGTGGAGAGCTAGAATTTCCAAGGAGACAGCAGAGAGGAATTCCAGAGCGATCAGCTTGTGTACAAAGGTCGTTGTATCATATGGGTGGAAATAGCTCATGTCCTTCAGTCTTGATTTACAGGCCGTTTCAGAGTGATGCTTTTAAACTGCTCCAAAGGGTTCCCCAAAAAACTATCAGATATCTTCTTAAGTCAGGTGTGTCCTTATGAGCCTTCACTTGTGACCCAGACTGAAAACCATTGTCCTGTGGTGGCTCTTTGAGCTCTCCAAAGCGTTTGGGTGTTTCTTTCACTGAGAGTTTTGCTCAGTCATGCCCTGATGCACTGTTTGCTGTCGTGTACTCTTAGGTGTCCTGGCAGGCAGGGATGCTGTCATGCTTCTCAGCTGAGAGGGAGGCAGAAGAGGTGAAAAGCCAGCAGTTTTCTGTAGGTTCCTGCCTGTCCCACCAGCAGCTGAGGTGTTACTCTGAAGCTCTGCTGGACTCAAGCTATATGCCAGCCCGGGCCATATGAGATCAGAGAGAAATATATCTTGATTTCAGAGCATAGATCTTCATTTTCTGTCTGGGCAGATTTCCACAGTAAAGAGAAAAAGTTTTCATAGCAAGAGAATGTCAATGGCAGAGTATAATCTGTGAGTGTGGAAGGGTCACTTTGTGGCCGAGCAGGGAAAGCTGCAGAGCAGTGTCAGAGCTGTTGGGAACAGGGCCAGAGTTAGAGCTTAGAGCATCAGCGACAGTCTGAAAAGAAGTGTTTACAAGGCTTATATATTTTATAACCTCTTGTTGTACGGTTTATGGTTTACAATGGCTGCAAGGAAATTGGATCAGTTTTGTTTTACTTGCCAAATAAAGCAAATGTCAGAATAGTCAATATAAAATGTATTCTAATTTGGCTGAGTTAAACCAGCCAGTGTGCAGTGGAGTAATTGAATGTTACATTAATGCCTCCTAGTAAAACCCACCTGTCTGTAGCCAGCTCCACACTCACGCCCGGTGTGTGATTTACAGGTAACTTTTACACCACCAGCCTGATCATTCAAGGCATCTTTCATGTCTGTTTTTTCACTCTGATTATTTATTATCCAATATATTTTTTAAGAAATAGAAATGTATATAAAGGTGCATCTTGCGAATATTTCATTGTTACAGGGAGTACAGATTGCTTGAAAGCCTCTTCTAATACTTTATCAGCAGTGTGATGAGTTGCTCAACACAGCGTTTGTGGAGATTGGAGTCACAAGTAACCTCTTATTTTTACTTCACCACAGAGAGATGAGATTACACTCAGCCAGTTTGCTGTTTTATTCTGTGTGAGTGTATCCTGCTGCAAACAGACCGAGTTGTCCTGAAGCTGCCTGAGCTCCGCGGGAGAGTGGGTGAGCAGTGCCGCACGGAGCACTGCGGAGAGTCTGCTGTTGGGCTGCTCAGACAGCTCGGCTGCTCTCCTCAGCGGCTGTCAGGCATTATAAAGTAATTCTAAATCAAGAGGGTATGCCTGGGTGCTTCAGAATAATCGCTAATGCTGGATGTAAACTCAACCAGTGGAACACACCACTGAGCTTCTGCACAGCAGAGCCTTCCAGAAGGCTCTGTCGGAGATACTTATCTCTGCACCAGCCATGCCTCCTGCTCTGATCATGCTGGAAGGTGCTGATGGCAGTGGATGGCAGCACATCAGTGTTGCCATGTGTCAGAGGTATGACCTGCACAGCTTGCTGCACGTCAGCTTGGCTGTCTCCACCACCCATGTCGCAGGGTTATGGCTTGTAGTCAGGGCTGCACAGGTGGAGGCTTTGTTTGAGAGTTGTGCTGGACTGTGTATGGTATTTTCAGCCATTTCTGCTTGGTGTTTGCTGCTGCAGGCATCTGGCTTAAAGGCCCCCAGCAGTGACCCTGGCATGTCCCAGTGAGGGTGGCGTGCTGTGCCATGGAGCACGGCAGTGCCGTTGGGCAGGCATCAAGCAGCTTTGCTCTCCTTCCTCTCCAAATCCTGCAACAACTTCTTGGCACCAATGGCAGCCTGGAGAAACACACTTGAAGTTTCCCATCCTGCTGTTGAAGGATGGCTTTTGTAGGCTTGAGTCACCTATGGGAGTTTGATGTAACTTTCTTTGGCCCCTCTGCATGAAGCTTGTGCTGCGTGGCAGCATCGCTTCGGGGAGCAGGAAGGTGATCCTTCCCAAAAGAGGTGCTGGTAAGAGGTGACTCACCTGGCTCTTGGCACACAGCTGCTTCACCAGCCTGTGGGTTGATCACTGCCAGTGTGTGGCCTGGGAGAACAGCACATGTCACGAGTGTTCGGGCAGTGTTGCGGGGCTCAGCCCTGCTGTGTCTCAGATTCTTGGAGTAGGCTGGAGCAGGATTTGTGGGTGATCTTCTCTTCTTTAAGTCCAGTTACAGTATTTTGGGAGCCCCTGACTGCTGTGAGCTCCCACAGTGCTGACCTGGGGCTGTTTTGCCTTCAGCTGCCTGTGCTCTGTCCCAGCTGTGGTGGTCCCTGAGCCTGAGTTGGTTCCGTGTCTCGGAGCGTGTTCTGCGTCCCTTCCCGAAGTGTGTCTGTGCCACTGTCACTCAAACAGCCTGCTCACGATTTGTCAGCTGCAGGAAGATGTCAGTCAGTGCTGCCAAAGTGTGTTTTACAGTGACAGCCATAATTGCACTTAACTTTTTGCATGGATGTTATCAATCTCTGACGGATACTTTGGGAAATGGAGCACTCTGATTGCAGACGATGTGTCACAGGCGTTTAATCTTCCTCTCGAAGAGACTGGGATGCAGTCACAACTTTTACTTGTTGATGTCAAGTTGTGAAGACGTGGATTTGTGCTGACCCTGGGAATCATTCAGTCACTGTTTGTGAGGCTGTCATCCCAAAGGTCAGTGGACTTACTGGAGAGAAGGAAGGTCTGGCTGCAATCTGCTCCCTTCCCTGTTTGCGCGGCTGGTTGTCGTGCAGGTTTGCAGGAGCAGAGCTCCCACTGCTTTCCCGGGGTGTCTGCACAGCTGCCAGCACTCCTGTCCGTGTCCCGTCCGTCGTCCCCCCCCACCCCCACCCCGCACAGCTCTGTGCCACCAGGTGCTCAGGTCTTCAAACGCTGCTCTGGCAAAGCACCACACCAGGGAAGTGCTGCTCTGGCCTTGATATGCAGATAGCAATTGCTGTGCTTAAAGCCCTTGGAATAAGAGCAAGATGTGTGAATTTGCCTCCTGTGCTCCCAATTACCTTTTCACTACTTAAGCTGCCCCTGCTTAGAGAAGGGAAATGCTTTGCCCCTGTTCTCTGCTTCCAGTGGAGCTTCGTGTTGAGGAATGTAGGATCTTGCTAGGCAGAGAAGTCTGATTTTTCGAATTGATTTATGAACGGTGTTTGAAGTCTGTGGTGTAAGCTTGGGAAGGGATCAGTGTGTGGCTTTCTGCTGCAGGCTGATAATGTGCAATCGTGGCAGCTCGTAAACCAGCACCAACAAGCTGGAATGGGTGCCCAAGCTGGGGCTGGGCTGTGCCAGCCTGACTCGGGGCAGTGGAAGGCAAGTGGGGTAATGGAAGGTATTTTTTCAGTAGCTACCCTATTATTTAAAAATAACTATATTAATTCTTTGTTTAAGTCCTTTAAAGTAGAATTTTATGGAGAGTCTGTAGGGTTTCCCGGGTTTCAGTGCTTTTCTGCTCTGGTGTAAGAGAGAAGCCAAGACTCGAGCAAGCTGCTGTGGCCTGAGGGGCAGGAGGCTTCCATGGAGCGTTGGGGGTCTGCCTTAAATCCCTCATCCACAAACCAAGTGCTGCCAGATGAGGAGCACCATGGGATGGATGTTTCTGGTGTGGCTGGAAGCTGCTCTGAGAAACATTGCCAGTGGGATCCTTTCAGCAAAGTGCTGCCTTCTTGACAGGGCTGCATGTTCTAATTTGTTCATTGGAACAGCCCTGAAGTAAAACCACCTTCTGACTTGCAACCAGTCACAGAATCATTTGCATTGGAGAAGACCTATAAGATCAAGTAAAAATTATAATACAGTAATTATATTCATTATTATATATTGAATATATTATTTGGCTTGAATGCTCACTTTCATCCTGAAATACAGCACAATATTCCTGGTTTTTAAATTACACACTTAGCAGAGGTCAAGGATGGTGTAAGGGCTGAGGTCACATTACAGCAGCAGTGGATTAAAATCCCCATGAGATTGAAAGAGTGAGTTGGAGCCTGGAGGAAGTGTTTCCATGGACTCTCTCCAGTGGGGATGGCAAGGAGCGAAGTGAGGGATGAAATAAACGCTGTGATGCATGCAGACTGTGCAGAGCTGAGCAGGATGGCCTGGGTGGGTAAGGGGGGCTGGCAAAGTCTGGTTCCCATCAAGGGTTTGTTGTGGAACGGCACTGACCGTATGGCTCGCGGCCAGCTCAGCTGGATGAAGACGTGCAAAAATTGGTCACCCTCCAGTATGTTTTAGTGGTAGAAAATGATGATTAGGAAAAAATGTTTAAACAATATGGTTGGTTTCCAGGCGCAGAGTACCTCACAGCTGCTGAGAAGGAAAGCCATGAACTGTAGTTAGAAGGAGCCTGATCGATTTAGCTGATTTTGAAGATGCGTTGAGAAATTTGGGGAGTGCTCGGAGTGAAGAGGCTTCGCTCTCCGTAGAGCTGTTTCTGGTTTCAGAGCCCTGCTCCTGCTGTATGGTGTTCCTGTAGACATGTTTTAGGCATAGTGGAGGTCGTTAAGCCCAAAGGTATCTCTTTGGAGAAGCTGTACTCTGGGTTGTTAAATAAGCCCTGTGGGGGAATTGAGTGTTTTTCCCTAAAACTTGTGTGTTGTCTGCTATTTAATACGATCTCTGCCACTGCTGATTTGTAATCTGTGCTTTCACCCTGAAGTGCATGTGGTTGTGTTCAGATATTTCCTTCTTTAAATCAATCACTTTCACCATTTTCCAAAACACTTCTTGAGTTTATTGCTTTTAGTAAAGTGTTTGGACTGTCATTATTTATTACTGGCAAAGTGCTGACAACGTGCTCTTCCCAAATGAGTCTTTATGTGGAGTATTTGTTTATCAGGTTCTGCGGGGGAGGCGCTGCTGCTGCAGGCTGGGGCAGTGGGGGCTGTGGGGCCATGGGGCATAGCCTCTTTCTGCCCCTCACTGCCCCTTTCTGCCCCTCGCTGCCCCCCACCCGGGCTCCGCTCCCAGCACTGGGGCAGCTTCTGTTGGGCTTTGTTTGCTGATTAATTTGACAGAATTTAAAATCTTAACCGAGGAAGCTTACGCTGTGTGTAATTTATCTTTTTGGAGTATTTCTGCTGTTTGGCAATTTTTCCCTACTGCTTCATTATCTGAAAACTCCTGACTCTGGAGAGAGCTGGTGAAGGATGTGGAAGCCGCGTGCTTCCCGCCGCAGCCTCCCGGGACACGGCGCTGCTCAGCTGAGACAACCACTTCATAAGCACTTCGTGCTTGCAGTGCAAGGTCTCGGTGCTTTGATGCAGCCTCTGCCTGTAAGGATTTAATGGGCTGCAGCTCAGACTTTCAGGCAGCGTAAATTAAACTTGTTGGTTTTTTTCTATTGTTTGGCAGCTGCTGCGTCCTGGTTACTCAAGTCCTCTGATCTGAATTAATCCCCATGTAGAGGAACCTGCAGGAGCTTCATTCGGCATTAGACCTTACATTTTGGGTTTGCCAGGGTTTGTGTGTGCAGCCAGTGAGTGCCCTGGTGTGACAGGGGCAGGACACCCTGGGCATCTGGGGAAGGGAATGTGGAGACACACACTGCACAGTGCAGGGAGCACTCACTGCCTTCCTCCCCTCCTGCAGCTGGGAAAGGTAAATGGGTGGATCTGAACATGGAAAGCATTGCTCACTCCCTTTTTCATTCTCCTGCATTTGGGCTTTTATAAGATCTGAATCTGGCACCCCCAGCTCTCATTGACTTTTAGGAAACAGGATATTTTAGTAGCTTGGAATGAGATGAAATGCTTGCAAAGCCCATATGTTGCTTGTTTTAGGGAAAGGGTCAGGAAGGTTTTAGAAAGTATTTAAATATTTGGTTTACACGATTAGAATAGATTGTCTGGAATGAAGTCCATTACCTGAGGTGATTCCTGCCTCGCAGTTTTGGTTTTCATTGCAGTTCTTTGGAGTATGAGGTAGGTGTTCTGGCAGCAGCTGCAGTGCCCCAGCACAGCCAAAGCTAAGGGCTGTGAATAAATGCTGTAGCTGGGATCTGGCCACCGCTGGGACCACGGATCCCTGGGAGAGGCCTCCGGCCGAGGGGGCTGCCAGGGCCTCTGGTGCCAGTCGTGGAACTCCAGCTGCTCCTTTCTTACAAATGGGCCTTTTCTGTCTCCATAGGCAAAGCTTTCATGATGGATTACGTTTCTTGAGGGCTGCAGCCTGATATTAAGTAATTTTAGGTATGTTTTCAGTTTTCTACAGCTTGGAATTCGATTGTCTTGGTTTTTGCATGATCACTGGTCATGGAAAATAGGGTTTTGGAAGGTATGCTCACGAGACTCAGGGTCTGCAGAACTATTCTGAAGGTCATTGTGTAGGAAACAAACTTTTCTGCCTGGTGATTTAGGTGCTGCTCTGGGTGTCACACTTGTTCCACCCCAGACGGTCACTTCTGGGTGCAAAGCCCAACTTACCATTGTGCTTTTGCTGCACGTTGTCCATATCGTTGTGAGTTATGGAGCATCCTTTGATATCTGGCATTTCCCCTTGTGATCCTCTGTTCCTTTTTATGAGTACTTGCCCCCTCACTTCAAAAGCAGTTTATCACCTTCCTGCAGACAGTTCTTAA
>NW_008691578.1:9053-13162 GCF_000695815.1 Acanthisitta chloris | reverse complement strand
TTCCTGGGCCTGTTTTATGTGAATTTCTCTCCAGAAATGTTCAGAAAGTGGCCATAATGTGCACAGACCTCAAATCCCCTTCACCTGCATGTAAAGGATCTCCTCATCACTGAGGAGTGCTGACTTGTTCTATGGATTTACTGACTGAAAGAGCAACTGCAGTGAAGAGAGTGATTAAACCGAAGCTGTTGCAGTGGGTTCATCCTAAATTGTCTGGAAATTATCGTGCACTGGGGAAAGTCTATTCGGTATGGAAGCTGTGCTGGCGCAGGGTGGGTGTGACTGCAGCCGTGGAGTGACAGGCTGAGCCCTGTGCCCTGAGCCTGGCACCGTCCGGCCCCAGGCCCCACGTGGCGCCAAACTGCAGGGAAAGCTGCTCTGCTGACAGTTCAAAAGGAAGATAATTGGCATGGGGATAGTTAATGTGAGTTGCCATTCCTTAACATCAGAGCTTCACTAAAGTACCAATAATTACTGTTAATATCTTTCAGTGGAAACTTTCCGAGCAAGCGAGTACGGGTTGAGGCAGCGTTTAACGGCCGCCGCTGGCGTGATCGGAATGCAAATAAGCGTTATTAGCCTAATGATTTTGCTGTCACCACGGTGTGCAGCAGTAGTGTTGTGAATATGTCATGCAGTACCCGTGAATTTGGAAAGTGTGTCAAAACACAACTTCAATTAGTTTGCTCTAATTATGGCTCTAGAGAGTTCATAACTGTATCACTCCTCATTAAAAGAGATTTTCGCGTGTGGATTAACACAGCACATGAAGGGGAGCGGGAGCGGCCGAGGCTGGGCCATGTGGGGAGGCCGTGGGGCGCTGGGCCGTGCACCGGGTCCAGTCCCATGCCCTGAACTCCTGGGGCAGGGCCAGGTCCAGTCCTGTGCCCTGAGCTCCCAGGGCAGGGCTGGGGCTGGGATACCTCCCGGGGCAGGGCCGGGTCCAGCCCTGAGCTCCTGGGATGGGGCTGGGAAACCTCCCGGGCAGGAGTGGACGACTGGGACAGATCAGCCATGGGCAGCGGCTTCAGTGTCCCTCGGCACAGGAGCCTGGTGGGTGATTCTGGACAGGCTCCTCAAGTAAAACTAACCAAACCTACACTAAACTCAAACAACAACAAACACCAAAACCCCTGGAAGGACCCACACTCGATGCAAAACCAGAGATGTGGCCTGCCAGCTTTGCTCTGGGAGGGTTGAAGACCGGGCCAGCCCGGGCTCTCCGGAAGAGCCCTCAGGGGTCCTGGTGTCTGCCCCTTCCCCAGTGTCTACAGAGCCTTTTGCACTGTCTTGTCACAGTGCCTTGACGCCTCCCCGCTTTGAGAACATCAAAAGATTGGTGTGCTCACAGGTGAGCAGCTGGGGAAGGGTTAAAGGAGTAATTGTTTAAATCTTTTAGGCTTTCCTCCCAGTTCTGTGATAATTTGATGAAGAACTTCACCCTAATTAAATATTCAAATTAGGAATAAGTGTCAATATGGCTTCCCATTGCCTGGAATGATGATTAATTGTATTCAAAACTCTAGTGGCCGCTGTAATCTAAACCAAACCGTTGTTCTTGATTATTTGTGCAACGCATTCACCATGTTTTTTGTTTTAAAATTTAAACTAGTAATTCATTTGCCATATGCCGCGGAGCTGCACATACTTTCACGATGTGTTTAGGAACTTGGGGACTTTGTAATTGGGATTTTCTTGCTTTTCAATGGCAGCCTCTTTATTTTTGTCTTCTGCGATGCAAAGTGATTTGGCTCTCACAACACATAAGGAAAATGCATTATGCAATCAACTTTGTAGGTATAAGTTATATTGATCCTTGCCAAAGTTTACATTAATTTCAAGTAAATTAGGCTTTGTTTCCCATTTCTCCCTACAATGTCATGCTTTCATGAGAAGGAAGGGGGAAGGGGAGTGCTGATTTCCATCCAGCAGTCACTGCTGTCTCACGGTCTTGCAGCTCAGTGTTCTTCTCGGAGACACCTCCCTGCTGTCCACACGCAGCTCTCGGGGCGATGGGATGCCCATTGGTTGTCCTGCCTCAGGGCTGGCAAGTGGCCCTGGAGGGCACAGGAAGGGAGTGTTGCCAAGCGATGGGAGATCGCCGTGGAGGGCAAAGGGGGTTCGTTGTGGAGCCGGGCAGGGGGGGCTGGCACGTGCTCCTCCCGTGCCCGTGTGGTCAGTCCCTCGGCGAGCGATTCGTGTCCATCGTGGCACCGCACACCCTCTGGCCTCTGGCACCGGGCGCTGCCCGGGGCGGCTCCGAGCAAGGGGCAGGGCTCGGCCTGCAGCATGCGCTGCACACACTCCGCAGAAATCTGCCTCTTTAGTAGATCTGCTTTGTGTGCTTCAGAACAATTCCTGCCGCTCTGTTTGGGGTGGAGACAGCCAGAGAAACCAAAAGTCTTTCTATTGGCTATTTTGGTGCCTTGGAAAGTATTTTTGGATTCTGCTATTAAAAACCAAATGAAAGTGTGTCATGCCCACAGGCAGTGGTCTCCAGTTTTAAAGTGTGTTCATGGCAAACCTGCTTCTGCTCCAGGGACTCTCATGTGGATTGTGTTTGAAACAGCAAATGGATAGCCAAATTCAAATATATTTTCACACCATCTTTTTTTTGTTAGAAATAGCTTTGGGAAGCACAGGCACACCCAGACTGGTGTTTGGGGTTTTTTTAATTCTATCCATGCTGTTCACTGTCAGCTGCTTTGAGGGCTAAAAATACATAGTTCTTCTCAAAATGTGTCCCGTTTTTAGAGGCAGATAACTTACAGATGATTCCTGTGATAGATAAAACCTTCTGGTTGGGGACATGGGTTTGATGCTCTGATGGAGAGCACACAGGGCTCTATCTCGCACACAGGGTGTCCAGGAGGGCACCTAGTTCTCCAGGCAGGAGGGCAATGCCAAGGGGCTGCCAATGTCCAGGAGCTCTCACTCGGGTCGGGTAGGAGCTGCTGCTTCTGCCTCATGCAGCACTGAGCTCCTCTGTGAAGAGAGAGCATCTTCATTACACGTGGCAACAGAGTCAGGAAGATTAATGATAACATTTTATAAAAATTCACACAGACCTGCATTAGAAAAATGCAGATTTGAATTAAAAGGGAAAAGCTGTGTAGGCTTGCCCCAGGCACTGGCTAGGGAGCTGCTGTGCCTGGCCATGCCTGGATGGCCACCCTTGCAGCCCTTTGCTGTTGACTCGGCGGGGTGGGGGGCTAACACGAGGTATAGACAATTGTGGAAGCAATGTTGAAATCGGTGTTTACTGACTGGAGCCATCAGGCAGCAGTAAGCTGACAGCAGCAGCATTTTCCGCTCTGCAGTGACATCCTCCCCATTTCCCCTCTCTCCCTCAGGCACATCTCGCTGACGCTCCCAGCCAGCTTTCGGGGGAAGAGCCACAGCACCCGCCTAGACCTGGAGCACCAGCACTCCAACCTCTATGCCATCTCAGGTGAGCTGCTGCGTGCCACGGCTTCGCCGCTCCCTGCAGGCAGAGTGTAGCCAAGTACAGCGAACCTGCATGTGCAAACAGCCAGGTGTGTGTGTGTGTGACTCACAGAACAGCACCCAGCTTTTGGTCAGTGCTGTTTAACAGTTGAGAGCAGCTGGGGGGCACGGAGACCCCAGAAAAAGCCCAGGCACACGTGTTGCCAGCAGCAGATGTTTCTGATGCCCAGGGGGATTGCAGCCCCCAGGAGGGATGCTGCTGCCTGCTGAGGTGCTAGGTGAGAGCTCTGATGGCAAGGAACACTGACACATTCTTTGCTCCTCATCATTTTGTGGTCTTCACAGATGAGTCACAAGAGACATCTCTGCTGGTTTCACAGGAGGCTTTGTCCTGCCCAGCAAGGATGAGTTTTGAACACAGTGGTCTTTACCACATTGCAGCCCCCAGGAGGGATGCTGCTGCCTGCTGAGGTGCTAGGTGAGAGCTCTGATGGCAAGGAACACTGACACATTCTTTGCTCCTCATCATTTTGTGGTCTTCACAGATGAGTCACAAGAGACATCTCTGCTGGTTTCACAGGAGGCTTTGTCCTGCCCAGCAAGGATGAGTTTTGAACACAGTGGTCTTTACCACCCTCAGCATACTCATTAAGGTGAGACCT
>NW_008691578.1:259-9037 GCF_000695815.1 Acanthisitta chloris | reverse complement strand
CTGTATTCTGAATACTGGCGCTGCTTGTGCATGCACACTTGGTCTCTCTAGCTGCAGCTTTCCCTGTGTTCACCATTCCAAACCAGTATGCAAGTGCTAAAGCCAGCAATAGCTTCCAGATGTCAACATGGAAAAAACCTGCCAATGAATATTTTAGCCAGTTTTTATTTTTAACCAGTACTAGTCTGCAGGGAGTTGTTTATTGAAATAGAGTGGGGAGGATCAAGCCTGTTCCTTCCTCTGTGCAAGTACAGGTACCTGTTGCTGTGCCTCAGGACCAGGCAGTGGGTTGGTTTGGAGCTGGGGTCCCTGTGAGCTGTCCCTGGCAGCTCTGCTCTTCAGGAGGAGATCCTGGCTCCGAGTGCTCACTGTCCTGCAGGAGTGAGCTCACAGGGAATCAGCCAGGTTCTCTGGGCTCAGGAAGAGCTGCCTCTGGGGGCAAGAGGCAGAGATGTTTTGGAGTTGTACCTCACGGACTCTGTCACTTGGAGACGTGCTGAGAGCTGTGTGGTCTGGGAGCTGTTCATGGACCACAGCAAAGGGACTTGTGGTTCTGCAAAGTGAAGAAAATGCTGCATGTGCCTGTGGAGTGTTGCGCCTGCCCCATCTCTTAGGGGTCTGTTCGTGTGCTGTCCTTTGGCTGGGTAGTGCTGGGGTGCAAAACTTCTCCTTGGAGCTATTATTTTTGTTTGGAGTGCTATTACACCTGAACAAATATTGTGATAGGCATGGTGGAATCACCCTTAGCTGCAATTTTGGCTTTGTTGTGTTGTTTTTGCAAGGAGAAAAGGTATTTGCTTAAAACATGACTGTCAAAACCTAATGAAAGTCCAGTCCCTTCATCTGGCTGAAGGAGATTTTAGGACAGTTTGGAAACCCAGAAAAAACAGCAGTGGATTCAGTGGGCTGTGCAGTAGGTACTGCTTGTGCATAATCTGGGAAGAGAAGATGGCAAAAATGTGCCACTTGCAGGTTCTTGCTATTAATAGTGAGTGACTCTTGTAACATGGGAACATGGCATAAATTCACAGACCATAATCAAAGGGTTATTTAAAAGGCAATCTCCGCCTGAAACTGCAGCTTCAGGTTCCTAAAGAGATAGAATGTAACAGTTACATAATTCTTGTCAGTCCTTGTTTTTCTTGTTACTCTCCTGCTCTAATAGATTTGGAAATGTAAGGGGAGGCGTGTTCCTGTGCTCACATCAGACCGTCCTGCGTGTGGATGGGAGGCTGTGCTTTCTCTCCTGGGAGAGCACCAAATGCAGCAGCTCCCTGTGGGTGGTGCTGGGACCAGCCCTGCCCCAGCCCTGCTCACCCTGCAGCCTGGGGAGGTTCCTGCTTTGTGAAGAGCCTGAGTGCTTTACCAGATCCTTAAAGGCAAAGTGCAAAACAGGCCTGTGGAACCGGACAGGGCATTAGTTCTCCGTGTTTGCACGAGCACGTTTCGAAGTTTATAACTCTTATGTTCCCCCCAACTGCACATTCTCCTCCAAACACGCTGTTACACGAGTTGTGCATATGCTGTAATGGCTATTGCAGCTGTGAGCCCTTTCCAGAGAAAGGGACTTGTCATACGAAACATCCTGTGCATTGGCAGGGTCTTCACACACAGCTCCTGACCGTGACTGCCCTGTCAGCAGCTGCGATGAGGTGCTGTGACAATTCCCCTTGTGTGCTTTAACCTTGCTGGGGTGGATTTAGCCCCCAGACACGCTGTGGAAACCATTCCCAAGTTTCCTGTTCCGTCGGGCTGTGTGCAGCCAGTCCAGTCTGTCTGCAGTGCTCGCTGCAGTGCCATGGCAACCAGGAGACTGGGGATCTCACTGCCAGGATGGGCTGCCCGTGGTGGGGCCCTGCCACAAGGTGCCAAGGGCTGTGGGTGCCTGGGAGATGAGGGTCAGGGGACCCAGGGCTCTGGTGGGTGCAGGGTTCCTCTCCACCTGCTGTGTGGGCAGCCTGAGCGCTCCCTCTCAGTCCCAGCACAGTGGAGGGTTCCTGGGACTGGCAAGCAAAACAAAAACTGTCATGAACAGTCTTTTCTAATGCCAGTGGTGGGCACAGGGGGAGCTGCTCGGGGAGGGAGGGCTGTAACAGAGTGGAATGAAGAGCTGCAGTGTGGTCTCACTTCACTCTGTAGGCACCCAAGATTTTCTCAGTAGTCGATGAACACAACACTTCCATCTGGGGTTCAGTGTGTTTGTGGAAGGTGAGATGAATTTTGGCTGTGGAGCTTACTCTGTCTCAAATACATTTGGGCAGAATGACCGTGTCCTCACTGGAACTGCACGTTACCCCTCGGGCTGTGTAATGCTCTTGTTAGCACAAAACTGGAGTCAAGGAAAAAATGTTCCTGAAAGCAGCAATTACAGTTTTTAACCAGCCTTTTGTCATTGCCAGTCTTGACAGGGAGACATTGAGTGACCAGAAGGTTAGGGAGACTTCTCTTGGCACAGTGACCAGCAAGTGAGTCCCTGCGGGGGTGTAGGTAGGGAAGCAGTGCCCGGAGCCCGCAGCGGGGGCCGGGCATGGGCCGTGGCTGGCGCTGTCCTTGTGCCTGGCAGGATCCTGCTCTGCCCCTGTCGGGCCTGTGGGTGCTGAGGAGCTGACAGGTTTGCTGTGTGCTCTGGGCCGGACAGCTGCTGGAAGAACACCTCACTTCAGACAGACCTGTCGACAGGCACAGCTCAGTATTTCACAGCACAGTCTTTCCTCATGGCATTCAGCTTAATTAAGATGTTGTTGTGACTACATATTGCCTTCATTTCAGACTTGAGCATCTTCTGCCTGCATATTGCTTCAGCTTATCAGAGGCACAAGGACAGTGAGGGAGAGGCAGCCCTCGCAGGCAGGCACAGATAATAACATGCAGGGAAAATTCCTGAATGAAGTGAAAAATTATTTATAATAATGGTACTCAGATAGAAAGGAAATAAGTCACTCTAAGGGTATATAAATTTTTATGATAGTGTATAAACAGCCATAGCTTGCCTTGTCTCCCATCTATCCCTGCAGAGAATGAGGGCAACATCTAGCATAAAGAAAAATATAATAAGGAAAAGGAAGAAATGAATGAGAAGAGCTGGAGGATTGATCACCCGGTGTATTTGTATATCCTGATGTAAGAGGTGCTGCTGACAGGTGGCCAGGTTTCCTCTGTATAAAACCATGTGTGTGCTGTCAGGGCGGTGTGAGCAGCCTTGTTTCGATTGATGAATTGCCTGCTTTCTTGATTAAACCTTCCGTCACTTACCAAACAAAAAGCCTCTGTTTGGATGGCAGAGTGGGATGTGTCAAAAAATCTGTCTGCTTTACCTTTGTGCAGATGTTGGGCACAGACTGTAACATGTATTATTAAAATGAATGTGGCATTTACTGTGCATTGTTTCTTTCCTGGGAGAAGGGACCTGTAAATTATATGCTAATAATAAGCTTTAACCCTTTCAAGAATCAGGAGATTTAGGAGTGCAAATACTCCTGCAGGCCTCACTAATTGGATGGGCTCTAACACACTGCAGCACTCTGAAGTTACTGAGCAGCAGGTTCCAGCACCGTGTGCTGGTGCCTCTCGGGATTTGCTTCCCATAAGTTTTCTGCTGTGTAAGTGCCACGGAAGCGGAAACCTTCCAGATTACAAAATCTTCCATGGGAAGGCCCCTCGAGCTCCGATTGCAGTCAGGGCTGTGTCTGCCCGGGCGGGGCCAGAGGTTCATTTTTCGGGCGCTTAAATATGGAAACCATGCTGGAAAAACAAAAGAGCAAAGCAGAACGTATTTTGATGTATGTCTTCTGATAGTATTTTCAAATAGCACTTGCAAGCTGTCTGCCCAAACAATTAAAACACTTGTGCAAGTACCTTAGAAAATGAATGATGCCATATATGACAGGTGTGACATCCCTATGTGTGTGACCTCAATTTGTGTCAGTCCATAGAAATAAAACAGGCTCTGGAAGCACAGATTATTTGCACTGCATAAAAGTTAACTGAAGTGATTTTTACAGTATCTGCCACTACTTGGAGCATTCTCAGTTCAGTTCCAGACCCTGCTGAGCTGCAGGTGAAGGTTTGCATTGTCTTCCAGAGGCAAAAAGCCGTGTGCTCTGGGTTGGAGCTTGGACGTCACATGCCAATGCAGCTCCCACTTTACCCACTGGTAAGGCAGTGTCCTGTGACTGAGGCAGCAGCACCTGTCGTTCCTCTGGGGAGGAGCAGCAAGTTTTCCAGCAGTCGTTTGCCACCATGATGCCTTTGCAGATCTCTCTTACTTCAAAGGTACTACTTTCTGGTTGTCTTTAACCACATTACCCACACAGCTGCTTGTGTGGAGCGTTTCTGGGCGAGAAGCCTCAGGCAGGGTGCCCTGGGGGAGCTCCTGTGGGGCCACCTCCTCCACAGCTCCTCTGTTTGCTTTGGATTCACACACCCATGTTTATCAACTTAGGTAAATATTTACTTCAGTGGGTGTTTGTTATATTTTGTATATAAATATTTCTTTATGATAGTTAAATATTTATTTCCCTCTTGAAGACGCTTTCTCTAAAGGTCAGAGCAAACTGTGGTCTGAGGGCCTGGAGAGGGAAAGCCTTGTGAGCGGAGGCTCCGGGCCAGGCTGCACCTGCGGGTGGAGCAGGTGAGCGATGCCAGCAGGAGGCCGCGGGCAGAGGGCACCCCTGGCAAGGGCGAGGCGAGCTGGGGTCTCTGCAGGAGAGTGGGCTGCTGCGGGCAGCGCGCTCAGACTCGGCGTTCGTTCCACGCTGCTTTCTAATCCGGCTCTCTGGAGGCAGCAGAGAGACTGGAAACTGATGTTAATGATCTGGAAAAACATCAAAGCCAGTGGATTCCCAGGAAGGAAACCGAGTTGTTTCCGTGTGGCTCTTGGTGGGAGGCAGGTGTCATCTGTCCGGGCAGTGCGTGGGAAGCGTTTGCTTCGTGCTGCTCCTAGGGCAGCAGTTTGCTCCCCTCTTCCTCCTCCCATTCTGCCTTGGGAATGCCTTGTGGTATCTACCCCACTTTTTCTTCCTTTCTTTGTAATGACAAAAGAAATCTGTTTCAGAGGTCTTTCTAGATCTAGATTTCGCTACTTTTCAGTGCCCATCTGTCGATCTTCTCGTTGCAAAACGCCAGATCAGCGATGTCCATTTCCTCTTGAAAGACACTTATCTGCAGGTAGGGACAGACATTTTAATCAGAGGTTAGTCATTTAGTTTGCAAACTGTTGTTTTGCTTCATCGTTTTTGCAGATGATTAAACGGTTCAGTTGGCACGGTGTGTCTGCTTCATGGAAACAGGTGATTTTGAGATAAAGGAAGATGCTATTTTTTGGATCAGTGCACAAGGATTGATTTATCTTCATCTTCCAGCACAGTTCCTGGTGGTTCTGCGATCCCGTCCGACGTTCGAGGGGTTTGGGGCTGCTGCTCGCAGAAGGGGAGGTCCTGGGCCTCATCCCTCTGTTGGTCCCCATCCCCTCGTGTAAGTTGTTGGCAGTTCTTAGGAGTAGAAGTGGAACCAAATTGATATTTTGTGACAGTGAATTTTAATCAGGATGGTCCAAAACCCAGACAAGTTGTGACACAAGCTTTATTCTGCATTGAAACCTCTTTACCGAGGCTGAGATTAAAGTCAGCCTGTTCTTTACCCTATTGCAATTTCCAGTCTTTGCACTGAGAGACCTGGATAATCTTCCATGTATAAAAGGCTCTATTAATATCCAGCAGTTCAGGGAGGCTGGAGTCTTGTGCAAAATGCTGCAGCTGCGTATTTCAGAAAAGGAAGTGTGTTACTTCGTACTATGTTTAATGAGATTCAAGAAGTGTATTTCTGATGGCATTAGCCCATCTGTGGTGTACAGAGCCCCTCGTGTCACCCGCTGTGCTGGGGCAGGCCTGGCCTGGGCAGGGACTGGGGGCACTGGGCACTGGGAGGGTGTTGGGGAGGGGATGCTGCTGGACCCCCGGCTGGGCTGCCCTCACCCTGTGGGCACTGGGCACTGGGAGGATGTTGGGGAGGGGATGCTGCTGGAGCCCTGGCCGGGCTGCCCTCGCCCGGGGGCACTGGGCACTGGGAGGGTGGTGGGGAGGGGATGCTGCTGGAGCCCTGGCTGGACTGCCCTCGCCCTGTGGGCTGCAGGACTCACCGGTTCCCGCGGAGCACAACCTTGGGCTGGCTGCGCCGTGTTTGTTTTGCTTTGCCGAATGCCAGAGTTTAATTTTTTTTAAATAGGAAGCTGCTTGGAGGTTTGGATATTTAAACAGTTATTAACCGAATGACAATTAACAGATTGCAGAGACAGATTTTCTTTTCAAAACCTCCGAAATTGAGTACAGTTTGCAAAACTATCACGGCATAGTAATGACAATGAATTTTGATTTCCCGGAACTGATATTAGACTCCTTATTAAACTATGTGCATCTGCTTTTAATTTACTCCAAATAATTGGAAAATGCAATGAAGCTTTCCAATTAAAGCACGGCTTTATGCTGTTTAATAATACCCCCATAATATTATAGCTTATGAAGTGACAGGTGAGTTGGTGTATGAATAAAACATAAAGGCAGCAATAAGGGACAGAAAACCAGAGACAGTTGTTGGGGATTTTAAATGCTGGATGTAATTTGCATATATTAATCTCTTCTTTTCAGCCTTATCAGGCGTTCTTCAGTATTTGAAGTTAAAATAGCATTGACAGGCGGGAGTACGCTTAGTTTTTTCAAGGATTTATTACTTGTATAATTTCTGATCTTTAATAAGCAGATATGACTGATCCTCATAGTTCTATAGAAATCGGTTAATTGTTCCAGATGGCGTGTACTGATTATGCAAAATTACTTTTCACACCATTTTTTTTTTCTGATGGAGTTTGGAGTAAAATTAAATTTTTTATAGCCTTCTTATCATGCTGTTTTACAGTGGGTTTTGCACAGAAGTTGAATTTAATCTACTATATTACATTGACCAGCAGAGTTATTCTAATGTAGCGTTCTGTGATTTGACAAAGAATAATAGAACACGTTGCTCATTGTGCGTTTCTGTGCCGCTAATAAAAAGGAGTTGCAGTGCAGCAAACCAGGCTGTTATTTATGAAGAATGCTTAATTTGCACAGTTAAAAACGCCAAGTTGTTACGACGAGATGTTCGCACTTTTGCGTGGAAGGCTCGGGCAGGAGGGGTGGAAGCAGTGTCGCTCTGCAGGCTCCGCAGGCTCCATCTCCTGCAAGACTTCCAGCACCCGCGTGGAATGCGCTGGGAGGAGCTGAGGTGTCACTGCTTTCCCTGATCATCCTCATCCGGATACCTCAATGCCATTTTTCCAGAACTGAGAGCCTTTATAAGGGTTGTTGGGCTTCGTTTACCTAGTGAAAAGCTGTTCATACAAGTGAACCACACCTAAAGCCCTCTCGCTGATGAGTTTATTGCCGTTAGTTCTGGCAGGGACTCGGTGGTCAAGGGAGGCCCAGGTGGGTGCCTGTGATGGGTTTGTCTGGCAGCGGCGTCAGGCCCTGTTAATTGTGAGGCGTCCTGTCCCTCCCTGGGCCCTCAAAGTGAGGGTCCTGCCTGGCTGGGGATGGGCTCCGTCCAAGCTGCTGTGCGGCCACTGCACCTCAACCTCCCTGGAGGTCCAGGTGGGGCCGAGCCAGAGGCATCTTGCTGATCCTTGGAAAAGCAGAACGGCAAATGTTTAAAAAATGACCTTGTGGTTAATGGAACTAAAATCTCCAATTAAATCAGAAAAGTGGGGATACTGTAAATGGACTTTTATGAAGAGTGTGTATTTTTAACTCAGTTGAAAAAAGACAAGTAATTAACTCAGCCATTAGAAAGCTCAGAATTTCTCCCATGGAACTAGGAAATTGTTTTGTGTATACTCTTATATATACATATAGATGCGAATAATATATATGGAGACGACTAATGGCATAAATCAGAAATCATTAGAAAATATTTGTTCTAATGAAGTAATAATTTGGTGGTAATGCTTTTCATCAGCGTAGCTTAAGGCTACATTAAGTGGACAGACTTTATATGGATTCTCTAATTTTAATCTTCAAAACGCTATCTAACGTCCCATTAAGACTTGCATATAATGTATCTTAAGTACAGTCATTAAATATAGTTTAGGGAGATGTATGTTCAGATATTGCTTAAAGATGTTTTAATAGGCCCATTTACTCTGATGATATTAATGAGCTCTTAACACATATTAAGCTTCTGAAACTTGTGGTGTCCTCTCGCAGTGAGCGAATCGAAATTGGAATTGTGACAGAATTGGGTGCTCCAAAAGAGCCACTTTTCCGTGGACTCTTCGGACCCTCTCCATGCCTTCAGCTCTGGCAGCACGGGGCTGTGTTCCAGGGGGTGCGTGCAGGTCGTTGTGCCCGTGGTCGACGCTGAGGCTTGGGAAGAGGCTGGGCGTATGTCGGTGTCAGTGACGTGTTAGGATGTCTATTAAAATAAACAGATCGGATGGTTAAAGTGCCAAACTCAGGCACTTTAAGTAAATGCCTTCAGGTAAATTCTGCCTTTTGGTCGTGTAAGGCAAAGACACAAGAGTTATTAACTCAGATAATAAAAACCGCTCATTCTCTATTGTCACTTCAGTTCCAACCCAGAAAGTTATTGCAAAGAAAATTCTCTGGTTTCATCACTCAGCTCTTCTTAACAAATCCTTCTGAGTTCAGAGACTTTTATAATTACTAAATTGGTTTGTTAGGAGGAGATAATAGCAAATTTCTTCTTTTCATAATTGGACATTTCTTCCCTGTAGGCTAGTGCAGGCGC
>NW_008691578.1:0-236 GCF_000695815.1 Acanthisitta chloris | reverse complement strand
TGGAGAAGCCATAACTAGCTAATCAGTGCCGTGGTGTCATCGGAGAGTAATGGTGTGCTGATTAGCATAATTAATGACAAATGGTGTGCGGAGCGGGCGGATTGGGTTAGCAGATGATGAATGCGCTGCGCCAGGGCCGAGCCCTGCTGTGGTGGGTTGGCAGGGTGGGTTGGCAGGGCATCGGTGCTGCCTGGCGGCGTGTGGCTCCTGCGGGTGCTCCCGGGCTGGCTGGGCAC
>NW_008691577.1:0-758 GCF_000695815.1 Acanthisitta chloris | reverse complement strand
AAAAAAAAAAAAAAAAAGGCAAAAGCCATCAAGCCGGCCAAGCCCAGCTTTGGATCTCAGTGCAGGTATTTCTGCTGCTGTGTTCATCCCTTGCCGCCTACCACCCCAGTTTATCATTATTTTTTTTTAAGGAAAGAAAAAAAGGACGAAAAGGAGGTCGAACTCTCAGAGGGTTACTATGCAATTGCGACTGATTTCTTGGTTTTTTATCACTTTGAACTTTATGGAATACATTGGCAGCCAGCACGCCTCCAGGGTACGGCGACAGGGAAGAAGTAAGTGCGAAGAGATTTTCTACTTTGATAACTTCTACTTCCTCTCGTTGTGCTGTTCACCTGTCTGGGGGGTTCTGCCCGGGCGAGTGCGCTGGGAAACAAGTCCCGCGCCCGCGGCGCGGCCGAGCGGATTTGCAGGCAGTTTCATTCAGTTGGAGGGATGAAGGCGATTTTTGACCTCTTTCTGTTCTTCTTTCTCACCTCACCGGGATGAGCAGGGCGGGCTCCGGGAAGACCTGCGTCTAGTCCTTTACATTTTAATGTCTGGTAAAGGCGAACGTCGTTTCTTAGCTCTTTCCTCTTCCTGAAGTGGAAGGGCGATGAGACGACAGGTAACTTTTTGCCGGTGTGCCCTAAGAGCCTTTCTCCACCCCGGTCAAGAAGCCTCCACCAGCAGTACAGATTATCGCTATAGGTTAAGCCTGGCGCCCGGCGATGGGGTGGGAGGGGAGCTGGGTGTCCCGGCGCTGTCCGACCCGTTGG
>NW_008691576.1:0-3201 GCF_000695815.1 Acanthisitta chloris | reverse complement strand
CCATCCCATCCCATCCCATCCCAATCCGAGTGCTTCCCAAAGTTATTCCTAATATCCTGAGAAAAACAGGATGGCAAAGTTGAATTCCCATCTCTGATTCCAGGTATTCCAGTGCCTGGTTTATACCTGGAATCAATCTTGGGAAAATGGGATGAGCATCATTTGGAGAAGGTCTTTAGTTACCTATATCCATGATCCATCAATTTATTGGGAATTTTTCCCTTTTCCTTCTTTCCCAGGTAAAACAGAACGAGGTTCCTACTCATCCTATGGCCGAGATTCCAATCTGCAGGGCTGCCACCAGGTAAGTGATGATCCAATTGGGAATTCCCTTTGGAAAACTCCTTCCTGACCTTTTCCCACCAGGATCCACCTTGGGAATTTCAGAGCACTTGGCTTGACCCAATTCACCTTAACCTGGAGAGGATTTGGAAGTTGGTCCACCTTGGGAATTTCAGAGCACTTGGTTTGACCCAATTCACCTTAGCCTGGAGAGGATTTGGAAGTTGTTTTGGGCTTGGAAATGCTTCCCAAGAAATTTTGGGAATGGTCATGGCTGTGAATTTTCCTGGGATTTGAGGGATGTTATCTCAAACAAAAATAAGTGTGGAAATATGATTTGTTGTCCTTTTTTTTTTGTTTGGGAATTATTTTTGGCTGAAAGTCAAGACCAGGAAAACCTTCCCAAGGGAAAATCTGGGAAAAAAAAAAAAAGAGGAAGGAAAGAAGGAAATGTTGATGGAATAATAATAATAAAAAAATTCCTTGGCAATTCCCAAATTCCCTCCTTTGTGCCCACAATATGGAATTTTCAGCTTTTGCTGAACAATATTACAATATTAATCCTGGAATTTCATTCCTTTCCCTTTTCCTCTTCCCTTTTCCCAAGTGCAGCAGCTCCAGGAAAGGATTGAAATTCTTTCCTATTAGTCTAAGAATTCCAGGACTCAAATCCACCTGGAAAAAACTGGCAAAGGATATAGACAGAGCCAAAATCCAGTGGATTTCCCTCTAGGAAAAAGGGAATATTTGATCCCTGTGTGTCCAGGTGCTTTGGGAATGTGGTAGAGATTCTCCTTGTGGTGGGGAGAGGATTTTAAGGAGAAAAATATGGGAATGGGAAGAATTCCTTGGGAATTTCTGCTGGCAGAGAGGGCAGGGAGTGACCCTTCCCAGTCCAGGAACTGGGACTGGGAGAGTTGAGAAGGGAAGGAAAAGGTTTGGAAGAGGATGTGATTCCATGTGTGGAATTCCCTAGGGAAAAAGCTGAAAGGATGGAAGGGAAAGGCAATTTTCCAGGTTTTCCCTAGCAGAGAATCATGGAATCCTGGGCTGGTTTGGGAGGGATTTTAAGGATTCCCATGGACAGGGACACATTCCAGCAGCTCAGGTGATTCCAATCCCATTCCAGCCTGGCCTGGAAATGTTCCTAGTGCCTCCCAGTCAGGAATTCCTTCCCAATATCCCATCCAAACCAGTATGAAGCCATTCCATATGTCCTGTCTTTCCATCCCTTTTCCCAAACTTTCCATTTCCTCTGGAATCACTTAAATCCCAAAATTCCTTGATTGGATCACTTCCCTTTGGATATTTCCAAGCCAGGGAAGGAAAACTGGGAGAAATATTGGGAATGGAAGGAATTTTCAAACAAACCCCAACCCAAGTCATTTGTATCCCAAGAATCCAAGGGAGTTCCAGGTGGGATCCAGGACAGGGAATGGGAGAACTTGGGGGATAGAAAACTCCCAAGGAAAAGGGAATTTTTGTCCTGAGGTTGGAGTGGAGCATCCATATGGATTTGCTCAGCACTGGGAATATTCCAGGGTAGGTTGGATGAGTTTGGAGCAACCTGAGCTGATGGAATGATGTCCCTTCCCATGGAATTGGAGTGGGATGAGATATTCCTTATAGTCCTTCCATGCCAAACCAGTATGGGATTCCCAGTCCATTCCCTGTGCTCCTGTAGGTTCTCCCTGGGAGATTCCAGAGAGGTTTTCCTCAGGAATCTCCTGTAGGATAATCCTTGGAAATCCTTCCAGTGCCTGAAGAAGCTCCAAAAGAGGGAAATGGGATAAGGGATGGAAGGACAGGACACAGGGAATGGTTTCAAACTGGTTGAGATGGAATATTGGGAAGGAATTCCTAACTGGGAGACACTGGGAGAGCTATCCCAGAGAATCTATGGTTATTCCATCCTTGGGAATATCCCAACTCAGGTTGGATAGGGTTTGGATTCTCACCCTTTGGAAGTTATCCCTACCCAAAAAAAAAAAAAAAAAAGGGCTAATTTCCCATGGATTCTTTCCCCTTTTCCCTTTTCCCTCTGCAATTCCAGTGGCAATCAATCACTTTTTGTGCTGACCAGTCTTGGAAAAATTCCTGGAAATGATTGATTCCCAGAGGGAGAGAGAAAGTGTTGAGAAGCTCCATGTGGAATGTGAATCCTCACTCTGTTTTCCTGGCACTGCCAAAGGATTTTTGGAGCAAATTTTTTTTTTCCCAAACTCATCCTGGTGGTACATATGGAAATTTCTCCTCTTCCTCCTCCTCCTCCTGTTTGTTGGGAGCTGCAGGGACAGTTTGGGAATGCCAAACAGCTCAGAGAGGGAATTTTTTGTGGAGAACAGGGATTTGGGATGGGACACAGGGAAGGGTTTTCTGCTGAGGGTTTTGAGGGATTTAGGGAAGCAATTCCTGCTTGGGAAGCACTTGGAGAGATATTCCAAGAGAAGCTGTGGCTGCTCCAACCCTGGGAATATTCCAGGATGGATCCAAGTGGGATCCATCCCACTCATGGAATTGGGGTGGGATGAGATGATCCTTAAGGTCATTCCAGTGTGGGATTCCCAGTCCATTCCCTGTGTTGTTCCAGGATGGATCCAGGTGGGATCCATCCCATTCATGGAATTGGGGTGGGATGAGATGATCCTTAAGGTCATTCCAGTGTGGGATTCCCAGTCCATTCCCTGTGTTGTTCCAGGATGGATCCAGGTGGGATCCATCCCATTCATGGAATTGGGGTGGGATGAGATGATCCTTAAGGTCATTCCAGTGTGGGATTCCCAGTCCATTCCCTGTGTTGTTCCAGGATGGATCCAGGTGGGATCCATCCCATTCATGGAATTGGGGTGGGATGAGATGATCCTTAAGGTCATTCCAGTGTGGGATTCCCAGTCCATTCCCTGTGTTGTTCCAGGATGG
>NW_008691575.1:0-4029 GCF_000695815.1 Acanthisitta chloris | reverse complement strand
AAAAAGATAATTTATAATAACAAAAGTTTAACAATCATTTCTGCTCAGTTCTCCCATAGTGTCTTCTGTGGTTTTACTCTCTACACTATCTGAGGATCATTATTTTGATATTTTGGATAAATTATACTTTCATTGCATTCTAATTTTCTGAATGCTTGTGTATCCAGGCAAAGAGATCAGAATAACTATTGTGAAATATTCCAAAAGAACCACAAGCAGGCATTGTTATTCAGTCCTATTCCAAGTGTTGCAGAGCAGCAGTGTGATACCAGGAGGTACTTTTGTAGTCATTTTGAAGGATGCTTCCTGTGTTTTACTCCTAAAGTAAAGTAGGTTGGATGAAGTATTCTTCACCAAGAATGTTTTTAGAATAATGTTTTACTATCAGACAAGAATTGTTAGTTTCACACTGTTAACTAAAAGTTTTGCTACTTTTCAAATCTCAGACTTGAAAAGCTTTTTTAAAAGGAATAACCAGCAGCCTCTGAACTAAAAAAAAAGCTTCCTCCATTTATTGGCCAAGTTGTCATACAGGTGAAAGCACCTCCAGCAATCCAGTGACATTCCATACATATAATCCTTTGTATGATTATAAACCTGCTTTATCATTTGGGAAATACTAGGAATTCCAAGAAAATCACTGTAAAGAAGACGGCTCTATACTGAGATCTCTAGCTGGGATTTTAGTTTTTCTATAACCCTCCAATTTCCAGAGTGCAGTCACTTCAAATCCTAAAGGATATTTATAAAAATATTACACGAACAGCATAGATACAAAATCACCTCTTCTTGGAAAAATACAGCCAAGAAACCTATTGAACAGTAATCTCTGAAAACCTGAGAGTGAAAAATCAAAGCTCTAAGAACATCCCATCTCCCACATGTATATTCTGTTACATACCAAAACAGTTTTCAGCTCCACCATAAAACTGACAAGATCTGGGCAGCTGTGCAACCTCTGAAGGAAACACAGTATTAATTCATTTTCTTCAACTCGTAACTTTTAGTGGTTCAGTCCAATTATTTTTGCAGCATTGTCAAACCAAAAAGGATAAAAAAACCCAACCATACACCACAAGTTTAAATATTTCAGTTACAGATCTCCTAAGGCACAGGAAACTTCACTGAAAGTGAACCATCACCTTCATCACACCACACAGTTTGTGAAGACTGTGTCCGTGAGACAGTGCCTCAACCAGCACATGTGGCAAAGATGTCTTCCTAGACACAAAATCTTCTTTGTGACTGTTGTATCCTTACTCCAAAGTTACTTCTGGACATGGAGATTTAAAACTACATATATAAATAATTAACATGAATCTCTTTTTAGGATCATGAACAACTTTAAAGAAATAAATAAATAAAAAAGAAAAATCAGTTTCTAACTGAGAGGTTAGGGAAAAATTCCAGTAAGATGTCAGTAGTCATTTATTAAAAGTTGTTCTGGTTCAATCTTCAAAAACAAATAAAGCCTGAATAAAAACAAATATTTACTAAATGCTATCCATCTCTGTTTAGATTCACCTGTAAATACTCAGGCTTTTAAAATGACATCTTGGCTATGCAATTAGAGTTCTTTAACACCTTTAGAATAGGTGTATGGGCACAAGCTTTTTAAGAATGTATATTTAAAAGAAATGATTTTAAACTCGCATACCTGCTTTAAAATGTGCCGATAGCCATGCAGGATCTTCTTTAGGTGCCAGCTGCACTCTAGCCTAAACAAACAGTATTTTGTATGAGTTTTAAATTCACAGTATGATTTTTAAGAGAGCAGAAAGGCTGCTACACAACAGCACAACAGCTTTGCTTCAGAAAAACCAGAGGAAGTAAACAGTACCCCAGAACTGCTTTGAGTGTCATGTTCAAAGTTGCTTAAAACTTCCAAATGTCACTATCCCAAAGCCCATTAAAAATTAAGCATTTGCCTACAAAAGCCTGTTCTGTGCTGAAAACAACAACATAATTCTTGCAAGCTACTGTGACTTCATATAATATACTAATATTTAAAAATGATACCCTGAAAATGTCAAAGTTACTTATAATGCAATTTTAATTACCTAACCTAGGATGTAATAAAGCTATGGAATACCACATCTGCTCACAGTTCAGAGTGGGCTGGCCCAGGCAGAAGTATGGAATACAATGTTAAAGCCTAATCCATGTATGTGGGTTAGCCCCTTTCCACACATTGCTGTGATAAACACAGTAAAAAGAACAGTTTTCAAAGAAACGTTGGGGACTGCAAATTAATGTATATAAACAGAAAATGAAGTTAAAAAGCTGTGCTAACCATCAAGTGCAGAATTGCTTAAATTTGTAATTTCACACTGAATTTTCTGTTTTCCAACTGGTGACATATAAATAATCTGATTTAAATGAGTATTTTTTCCAAGTACATTGACTCATATATAAAATACAACCAATTAGTTACAACAGGTTTCAAAGTTAAATAACAACAGTATTTTGATACAGGCAATGTTTATTGTCAGCATTCATTAACATTTATGCTGTGCAATTTTGTTGTAAGGTTAAGTTGAAAGAGTAAGAATTAATTAAAAACACTGATAATGGAGAAAAGAATAATTCCTTCGCATATTCATCATTGCCGTTATCAAACTAAACTTTGTTACATCACACTTAAAACGGCTTTCATAAAACTCTCTTACCTTGCATTTTTCAGTTGCAAATCCACTGGTAACAGTATCCTGATGTGGAAGTCTCTACCCTTGAAATATAAACATTTAATTAATAAGAAGATCAGCAAAGAAAATTACATGAAGGTAATTTTTTTCCTGTTAGTGCAATTCATGTGGGGCAGCTCCTAACTGCCACATACTCGGATATACAGTCCCTAGGGAGATCCTCCTCCTACTTTCTTACGGGATGATCAAAATAAAACTGAAATAAAGGTTTGTGAGTACATTTAACTCATTCCTGCAGCAAACAGGGCAGCTAGCTCATCTCAAAACTTTTATTCCAGATGCTGCTCCAGCTCAGCACACCCTGAAGTATGGAGTGCTGGGTGCCCAGCACAAGGCTTGAACACACTGGAGCTAGTCCAGTGAGGAGCTATGAAAGTGATTAAGAACTCGAAGCATCTCTCAAATGAGAAGAGCCTGAGGAAGCTGGGACTGGTTGGCCTGGAGAAAAGAACAATCAGGGAAGGACTAGAGAAGGTAGAACCAGATTTGAGTGACAGGACAAGATGAGAGGTGCAGCTGGAAATATAGGAGATTTCACCTAAATGCAACAGAAAAAAACCACAGTGAGGGGGATGAAAGACCCGTACAGGCCATACAAGAGGTTCCACAGTCTCCATACTTGGAGATATTCAAAACCTGATTGCAAATGGTCCTGAGGAACCTATTCCAGCTGATCTGGCAGAGGGCCTCCAGAGGCTCCTTTCAACCTCAGTGTTTCTGTGATGCTCACAACTAAAAACAAGGTCCCTATTTCAGAACTGAATAGACCTCACTGACATGCCAGGTCCTTCCAAAGCTGATGCTTACTGTAGGCTTAAATCAAGTGTATAACTGACATTATGGCCTTAACCCTAAACAAAAAATCACCTCTGAGAACAGATGCACACATCCACGTGTTAGCCCTCCCACTAACTCCAGGATGCATTTCCAAAAGCAGTTCCAGAGCTACAGCTGTTAGAGCAATGCAAACAAGACATGCTTGCAAATGTCTTGGGAAACTTGCACACGAGAGTCACCCCAAACCTTCCTGAATTGACTGCATTTTGACGATGCGAGTGTGACACAGCCCATGTCTTCTGACTTTTTGCTTATTTGAAGAGGAGAAAAACCCCACTATATTTTTTAATTAAAACACACCCATTTGGAGCTGTTTCTGCGGTCTGTGGGATATCTTAATGAGCCAAAAACACACCTGTTCAGAGCTATGTCTGTGGTCTGTGGGATACTTTAATGAGTCACGGCTGCAGCATCACTGCACAAGTGCCTGTGGTGGCAAACCTGGGAGCAGAGCACTCGCTCTCACCCTGCCTCGGCTGCTACCCTG
>NW_008691574.1:0-346 GCF_000695815.1 Acanthisitta chloris | reverse complement strand
GCAGCCAAGCCGTTTTGCTCAGCCAGTTCGGTGGGTGAGGGGCCCGGGGGGTTCTGGGTGGGGTGTCTGGTCCCTGTGCCACAAAGTGATGGTTTGGTTCTGCAGAGCACAGCTCCCCCAGGTACCAGCACCACGGGGCACCCCGCGCGCGCCTGGCCCTGCACGTCCTGAACCTCTGCCAGCTGGTGCCCGAGCACCTGGAGACAAGGAGCCTCTACAGCAGTGCCCAGCCCGGGCTGGAGCAGGTGGGCAAGGGGCACACTGGGGTGGGGGGATGAGGAAAGGGTGATGGGAGAGCCTAGGATGATAGGGATGTGGCCAGGGAGGGACCTCAGGGGGATGGAGT
>NW_008691573.1:816-1134 GCF_000695815.1 Acanthisitta chloris | reverse complement strand
TGGGGGACACAGACCCAGTTTGGAGGGGTCAGAGCCCAGTTTGGAGGTCTCAGATTCCAGTTTGGGGGTCTCAGATCCCAGTTTGGGGGTGAGCAAAACGCAGCAGAATTTTTTTGGGGAAAGAGGCATTGGAATTATTTTTCCTTTTATTCTGGAAAATACTTTGCACTCAGAGTGGCCCCAAATGCTCCTGTGGCAGCACCAGAGTCACTGTGAGAGGTGCCAAAACCACACGGAACCAGGGGGAACATCCTTCTCCCCCTCCCCAAATCCTCATGGAACCCACGGAGGAACATCCTTCTCCCCCTCCCCAAATCC
>NW_008691573.1:0-209 GCF_000695815.1 Acanthisitta chloris | reverse complement strand
CCCCCCAAACCCCGATGGAACCAGGGGGAAGATCCTTCTCCCCCTCCCCAAACCCTCACGGAACCCACAGAGGAACATCCTTCTCCCCCTCCCCAAATCCCCCACGGAGCTGGGGAGAGGGAGAGACCCCAAACCCTGATGGAACCAGGGGGAAGATCCTTCTCCCCCTCCGCAAACCCTCCTGGAACCAGGGGGAACATCCTTCTCCC
>NW_008691572.1:5042-6205 GCF_000695815.1 Acanthisitta chloris | reverse complement strand
GGGCGGCAGGGAACGGCCGCGGGTGCGGGGACGCTGCTCGGCAGGCCTGAGCGCCCTCGGCGGGAGCCACCGTGAGATCCTTTACAGGGGAATGTGGGAATGTGTGGGATGTGCCGTGGGTTTAAGGGAAGCACCAAAGGTGGTTAAGGAGTCAAAGCGGACTGGGAGGAAAAAAACACGAGGACACTGAAGGAGAAATAAAGAAAGTAGTCACTTGTTAGCATGTTTGCTGATCAGTAACACTTTTCTCTGCAATCAGTCCTGTCGCATTAAACTCCATTTCCAGATTTTTTAACCAGGATGAGGTGACTGTTTACCCTCTGTGTGTATCTGGAGGTCCAAGTACCAGCAACTGGCATCAGGTCACAGGTCAAAGAGGCCAGCGTATGTGTGGTACCAGCAAATGGGAAGATGACGCTGCATGCAGGAGCGGGCCAGGGCTAGGGTGGAATGCCAGCCTGCGCAACCCCCACTGAAGGAGCCAGACTAGCAAGCGAGTAGGACAGACATATCCAGGACCAGCTATGGGAGAGAACAGGGTCAGCAGGTTACTTCTTGGAGGTAGGGCTAAAGTAGCTTTCTGGAGAAAATGGGGTGTCTGAGAGTTGCCTACTGGAGGGCCATATGCCTGGATTAGCTAGCAAATAAGTAGGATGAGGATTCGGCCACTTGTACCACTCATGCTTGAGAGCTGTGTGTTTTCCGTGTTGATCGCTACTGCTGAATGTGTCCATTTTTGCCTACTGCAAAACATTCCCAGCCTTGCTACTAGCTGGACTTGGGCATGTGGAGGTGCAGCATCATTGCGTCTACTAAGGTACTGGACCTGGCAACTTGTACTCTCACCCACCTCAGCGTTCCTGTTTCTGCTGTGCATTATTTCATTTTTCACTCCTGTTAATCTTGCACACGCTTTAACCTGGTACTCCAATGACTGATCTGTGTTCTTCTGTTGGGTAGGTAGCAATACTGTGTTAACTATGGTGCTAGATACTGCTATATAAATAGTTATTTGTATTTGAGGAAAAGGCAATCATAGCCTGCAGGGTCTTATTTCCATGTTAATCTAAGGTTTTTACTGATATCCTCTGTTACACAAGAACACAGTGCTCTCTGCTAGCCTGTTCCAGACACACTCTCTTCCAGGGAGGAAGGCAGACAAT
>NW_008691572.1:4209-5025 GCF_000695815.1 Acanthisitta chloris | reverse complement strand
AGCAGGAACATTCTCAGTAACCATGAAAATGGAGGGAGTCTACTGTAGAAATGATCAGCCCTCATCAGGGTAGATAGCTAGAGATGTATCATATCACCTAGTTTCACTGTATGACAATATTCTTGAGGCAAAGCACTGAAAGGAAAAGCGTACCATGAGTTATTTTATTCATGGTTTATAACATGTCACTCTATGTCCACAGATCACAGGACTGGAGAAGCCAGGACTGGAATCTAGTTTATTTATTCTGCTCTAAAGAGTCCCACAGAAATTAAAGTTCCTGTTTTCTCTCTTGGGGAACAGTAGCAGTCTTGTTACATGTATAAAGATTCCATCTTTTCCACTCTCTCTAAGTGCTGTCAGTAAACGTTAAGGTTGTTTGCTTCCCATCTGAAAGGTAATCCCAGTAACAACGCTGTCCAAGTAGCAGTGAATCTTTTCTGGCAGCAGGACTGGACAAAAGCCTTCAGCGCATAAAAGAGAAATAAAATGACGTGTCAAGACTAGCCCACACAGAGCCATTGTTTATGTTTTGACAGGTGTTCTAAGGTTGTTGGAGGGCTGGAGCAAGATCAGTTGAATCATTTAGTCAGCAATGTAATCCCAGTAACAACGCTGTCCAAGTAGCAGTGAATCTTTTCTGGCAGCAGGACTGGACAAAAGCCTTCAGCGCATAAAAGAGAAATAAAATGACGTGTCAAGACTAGCCCACACAGAGCCATTGTTTATGTTTTGACAGGTGTTCTAAGGTTGTTGGAGGGCTGGAGCAAGATCAGTTGAATCATTTAGTCAGCAATTGGAGAAAATGGCAGGTGC
>NW_008691572.1:0-4184 GCF_000695815.1 Acanthisitta chloris | reverse complement strand
GACATCATAAAACAAGCGCACTAGTTGGTACCGGATCACAAAGGCAATTGTGCTGCCCAGGACCTAGGTAAAAATCAGACACACAGCAGAAACATTACAGTGTCAAATGGTTTACAGTTGTCAGATGCCTCCTTTCCAGACAGGTTTGCTAACCTTTCCAGCATGCCTTGTTTCAGTAAGTAACAACATATTGGGTAAATTTTTTAACTACAGAAAGGTAAAAGGCAGAAAGCTATCCAAAGACCTAATTTCTTTCCCTGAAAATTGTAGATATCAGCGGGGGAGTTCTGAATGTGCCTGCAAACAGACACATTGCAAGAACATGAAGATGAAATGAACAGTTGGGAACAACTCGTTCCTCCTTAAGGAGCCTACAGTACAACATAAACCTTACGGTTTGTAATGGAAAATACCTCATGTCAAAGCTGCAATTCAGCATCCTTGCAATAACATGCTGTCAGGACCTGTTGTGACCTGGCTCAAGATAAGTGCTATGTACTTCCTGTCTTCTCCCATCCCTGATGTCATCTGTCCAAGCCCCGTTTGTTCTACAGGCTTTTGCTTAAAGTCTTTTTCCCAACTGGGAATTTGGCTGTGTCTCTTTCCTAATAAGAATCTCTTACCTTAGATGTGAGAATGAAAAATTACGGCAAATTAACCAATGCAGGCCTTTCCAAAATCAGTGTTTCTGCTACATTATGCACAAGAGTTGATGTGCTGAACAGAGGTACCAGCAGTACCTGTGAGGCATACTATTACTTTGCTTCGAAGCGCTCCCACACCCTGCTCAGAACCCAGGGACCACTGAGGCATGCTCATACAAGTACACCAGCTGGATATAGCTCTGAGACTGTTATTTGGTATGACTGAAAAACAGGAACATTGGGAAAAGACTGTATTGGATTGAAGTGATAAGGCATCCTGCTTTCCTCATGTTTTTCTTGCAACCAGTGATTCGTGCCATGGAAATTTTCTCCAGCTAACCTAAGGACTTTGTTTTTATAAGCTCTCAATGAACAGCGAAGTGTGTGTGAATCTGTTTCCTCCTTGAGCTGTGTAAGCCTCTGATTCTCCTCAAGTTTCACAGCTCAACTTCATCTTGTGTGAAGAGCATGCTACTTTACTTCGCCCTTTCCCCTTAGAACTCTTTAGACCAATATGGATCCGTTTCTATTGCAGAGTACATCTTTCTACTAGAGGAACCCTTTGTCTGACCTGAATGAGTAGTAACAGGAGAGTGAGATTTCGTTCCTGGGTGGGTCCAATCAGCTTTATGACGAAGTTAATAAGTGTCATATTGTTGCATTCGGTGTATTCACCATCTTCATCCGTTCCACTCCTCACATCTACTACGTGCAAGATCTTGGCCACCTGGGGGAAATAAATATTGCTCACTATTTCACCAGGTTTGGTGCTCACTGACTGGTTTTGCTGCACCACCTTGAAATCTGGCTTGTGCTCGTGCTAAAGAGACAGGACAGGCTTATGGTGGACCTGGGACACTCCTATGTGTGGTTATTCTGAAAGACTGATTATTAACACCACAGAGTGACCATAAGAGATGATAACAGACTAAGCAGAATATTTTATTCTGGATTTGAGCCAGGAAATAACTACTGAACCCAGAAGTTCTGTGTTCCCTCCTGTCCTATTCCTCTTGCATTTGGCCACTGCCTCAAAATGCATCTGAATTTTGAATGTTTTCTTGATATTACCTTCAGAATGTTTGTTCCCAAGGCAGAGAGGCTCTTAGTTTTGAATTTAGAGTAGCTCATCTCCAACTTCCCTGTGCTAGGATTAAGCCTAAAAGAAACATTAAAAATTTAGTTCACATAAAACAAGGAGATAGAGAGGTCCCTACGTAAGCAGACTTAGATCCATAGCTGAATGGCTAAGAAAGTAATCCAGTGCTGGAAAAAACAGGAATAACCTGAGGCACTTAGCTGCTGATGCCTAGTCCCTCAGATAGGGCAGAAGAGACTCCTCCCCACTGCACCCCCAATACATGCATAAAGATGTATATAAACCAGAAGAATCTAACATCTGCAGAGACAATTGCTAACATTGCATAGTGCTACAGAATGCTTGCTACTATGCAGTCTTTGCAGATCACACTGCAACAGCATTAAAAGCACCCTGTGTCAATTTCTCTCAATCTTGTAGCTGAGAATCATCATATTCTAACACTGTTAAAAATCATTCTTCTGTATCTGAGGGGTGGCGTGGTCAGAAAAGTTCATTTTAAGAAACCTCTATTGTACGAGTCGACTGGCAGAGTGAGCCAGCTACCTTTTAACTAAAAATGTACTTTGATGGCTTTTAAAAAGAGCACCTACCACCACCTTTCTCAGCTGGTACTGGAGAGAAAAGATACAATCTGTGGTACCATTACAGGTCACTTGGGTACATTACCTTGGCAGCCGGTGACGGGGACAAGGAATGATGTGGAAGAGCTGAGGCAATGAGTAGAGGAAGTTGAGCACTTGTGGGATGAAAAAAAGCAGCATTGTTTTGCTGAAGTGCCCCAAGATCCCCACCACAGCAAAGGTCATGCCGGCAAAGTAGCAGAAGGTGTCCCCAACAAACACTTGAGATGGGTACCTGCAATCCATGGGGCAGAAAAGCAAAGGTCTGTCATGACTGGTGCTGCCATGGAAATGACTTTATAACCATTGAATGTATGCCCACATCACAGGTTCTGGGCCAAGAGGGATCTGCAGCAGATCTACACAGCAAAAACAACTGTAGGTATTTATGCTAAGAACTGCAGGGCTGGGACATACCACCTGACTTGCAGAGGATATGGTATGAGAAAACAGCTAGCGAGACATGGGAGGGACCATATTCTGTGCATTTGGGTGAGCTGGTGTGACCAAGATTGTTCTAGTAAAAAGAAAAGCTACTGCTGCATCGATGCTTTGTGCTCTTGCTTCTGGCAAGAAGCCTGTGTACACTTCAGTGTCCCACCTGCATGTTGTTAAGTCATTTTGTTTGTTTGAAAAGGGAGAATGTAGAGGGAAAGGATGCTTCCAAAGAAACTCTGAATGTCCATCCTCTTACCAGTTGTGGTAAAATAAGCCCAGCGTGGTAAAAAAAAAGGGAATCATGAAGTAGAGAGAAAAAATGTGATCATCTCCATAATCCCCTACAGAAAAAAGAAAAACATGTATTTGTGATAAGACAGGACTGGTTGATTTTTAGTAATACCAGCTATTGAGACCTGGGATTCGATCTCCCTTTGCTTTTTACACCCACAAATGTTTGTTATTTTCCTTACCATTTAACTCTACAATGTTGAATACGATAATGGAAGCAGCTATCACCAGTGACTGTCCTGCTTCAATTCCATTAATTCCAGCGAGGATGTTGATGGCATTAGTGCAGAACACTGCTAGCATGCCCATGTACACATAGTAGAGAATACCTGCAGATCAGAGCAAGCCAGTGCTTTAGTACTGCGCAGGTGAAGCAGGCCCTGGACCAATTTGCTGAAGCTCTCACTTCCTCTTTGTACAACGATCCATTACCTAACAACTTCAGGGAGTTTTGATAGCGGTAGCTTACAAACAGATCACTTCCTCTCCTACGAGAGGCTGTTGAGTGTACACGTATGTATGACACTGCGACTGCAGCAAACCACTGCGACACGGTGGCAGGCTGCAGTGCTCTGCTTCTGTCCCACTCTGGTGCTGGGAGCCAAGGGCTGTGTGCATGTGGCACTCGCCTGTGTTGCCAGAATCATGGGAAAATGATCGTTGCCTATCTATGCACAGTTGAGTGCGTGCACGGCTCCTGGATGTTCTTGCCAGCTTACTCTTTAGTGGGTGAGGTTGCACCCTCTCACCGGTTCTTACACAAATCCGTCACGGGCACCCTCTGCAGCAAACGCTGCTTCGGGTGATCCCTTCCACCAATTGCTCACCACTTAGATGATGGCTTCTGGTGACTCATAACTTACCCAGGTCCAAGCGCATGCCCAGCAGCACCCGGAAGGGCTTAGGCACCACAATGGTTGTGTTCCCAAAGTTGGTGAAGTAAACCATAAGCAGTGGGAGGGAAGCCATGGTAGGAAGAAGCAGCTTGTGGCGCCAGCGCAGGTTCAGAACATCATCTGCAAAGCCCAGGAAAATCATGCAGCAGATGGCGAGGAGCGAACCGATGAGTTCCACGAACTGCAGGACAGA
>NW_008691571.1:0-1176 GCF_000695815.1 Acanthisitta chloris | reverse complement strand
CGGGAGGGGAGCGGAGCGTGGGAAACCCTCTAGTGTCCGTGAAATTGGGGAAGATTTGGACAAATGTCCTCAGAACTTGCTGAACCCTGGAGCTGCTTTACATATTATTGCAATATTATTTTTTTTTTAAAGTAAAAGCCGACTGTTACGTTGTCGTGTTGATACTGAGTGTCACATTTAGAGTCAGTATATGGCTAAGCGTTTTGGACGAAGGGCTGTCCGTGCTGTTGACTTTGGATAAACAGCAGAAGCAGCACTAGGTGTTTACGTGAACATCGCTAGGACACTGTATCCCAACTCCCCCCTTATTATAATCACTGGGGATGTGCTGCAGGAACTTATGGAAACTGGGAATAGAGATGCTAACCAACGTTATGTGTTAAACTTCAACACCGCCGTTTGCAATGTTACTAAAGGCATGAGGCTCTGAGCAGAAACCACCGCAATTCGCTGGTTGGTAACTGACCTACTCTCGGGGTTTTAGTTTGTTTGGTTGTTTCCCCTCCATCTCTTCCATGGCTGTTTCCAAAATAGATGGTTTTAAATCGCCATAAACGGAAAGGATAACCCAACCCTTCAATTTAAACCGAAGCTGAACGGCAAGGGGAAGGGGAAATCGGCGTAACCCGTGTCCTGTGGTGTTGGTGATGGAAGACTGCCTCGGGGAGGGGGAAAGGGGAAGGTATTTGCAGAAAAAAAACAACCCCAAACCAAACCGCCAGGAAGAACATTTTCTCCATGGTAAGCCAACATAAATGTTTCTTATTAGGTCTGATCGAGTTCTACGAATTCTCCATTAAATCAGACGGTTAGAGTAAGAGTCCCCGGAGAATAAAATTAGTGGTTGCGAATAAAATTAAATCGGATATTTTGACTTGGCGGCTATATTAAATGAAGGTGTTATAACACTTAAATCACGAGAAGTGGGTGGCAGCTGCACACACAGAAAGTCGGATGGAAAAGCCCTCATTTCATGACAAAAAAAAATAGAGGAAGAGTGATGCAAGTGTAATAAAAATATTTAAAAGTTGGAGTGCTCTGCGATTGTGCGTTTCACAACCATGGAAAAAGAGTAACCAAAGGGAAGGGTCATCGGAGCATCTGAGAGCGCTGCGTGTCCTGCAGCGCGGCTGCCCCGCGGCCCTGCGCGCTCCTCAGCCGCGGAAGGAGCGGCGG
>NW_008691570.1:0-1470 GCF_000695815.1 Acanthisitta chloris | reverse complement strand
CTATAAGGATAAAAGAGTTGTATTGCCTGAGATGAGTGAATTCAGTGTTTGTCATAAATACAAAATAAAACAAAGAAAGTAGTTCCCCCAATACTTGATTGCTACATGAACCCCAGAAAGCCAGGGTGAATTTTTTTTTTCTAGAAATAATCTGCAATACAATAGATTCAATTGGAAGTATTTTAGAGATATTACTGAGAATTGCTGCCATTAAATTGAAATATTAATTACAAGGATTGTTTATGATGCTTCACATGTTCACAACTTTCACAGTCATGCGAGACATGCCCAGATCAAAACACATGTAGGTTTTATTTGCATTCACATGGTCAAATGATGTCTGAGAGTATGAAGCAAAAAAGGTTTGGCATTTTCTTATTAAGCTAGAGAATAGAAATCTACAAAATGTGAAAATTGGGTTTTGATTTCTGATGAAGCCTAAGATATATATATGTACCATCATAATTAACTATGAAAATCCTTGGTTATCTTTGAGATGGGGGGAATTTTTTAAACCTCAGATAGGAAACATCAACATGCTAGGTACTCATTTTATATGTATCCTCAATACAGACTAAAGACGTATCACTAGTATTAAAGTAATCTGTTCCAGCAATGCCAAAAAAACTCAATACAAAGAAAACCAAAGCAAAACCTATAAGGATAAAAGAGTTGTATTGCCTGAGATGAGTGAATTCAGTGTTTGTCATAAATACAAAATAAAACAAAGAAAGTAGTTCCCCCAATACTGGATTGCTACATGATCCCCAGAAAGCCAGGATGAATTTTTTTTTCTAGAAATAATCTGCAATACAATAGATTCAATTGGAAGTATTTTAGAGATATTACTGAGAATTGCTGCCATTAAATTAAAATATTAATTACAAGGATTGTTTATGATGCTTCACATGTTCACAACTTTCACAGTCATGCGAGACATGTCCAGATCAAAACACATGTAGGTTTTATTTGCATTCACATGGTCAAATGATGTCTGAGAGTATGAAGCAAAAAAAGTATTTTCTTATTAGGCTAGAGAATATGCTTAGGAAATCTACAAAATGTGCAAATTTGGTTTTGATTTCTGATGAAGCCTAAGAGATATGTATGTACCATCATAATTAACTTTGAAAATCCTTGGTTATCTTCTCCTCAATATGCAGCTTTAATGCTGATGGAGATGAGAGGGGATGAGATGAAATAGCTGCTAAGAAAATTCTGGTTCTAGAAAGTTCTATTGGGCTGATCTATCTGTGCTGAATACTGGTTTAAACATGACAGTTCACAGCAGAAAAAAAAAAAGTGAAATTCTAGTTTCATCTATGAATTTGCCTGAGAGCACTATAGGGTGGTTGTTGTTTGAATTTTTACTGGGGCACAAGACCACAGATTTTCTTTTTTCAACATTATGTGTTGCATCACTTATGTCTCCTATTCTAAAACTGCACAAAAGTATATGCAGAACCAAAT
>NW_008691569.1:0-424 GCF_000695815.1 Acanthisitta chloris | reverse complement strand
TTACAAGTTGGCATGTTTGTCTCTGGATTATGCTCAGCCTGGTGCTCCCCAGCTGTTTGAATAAACATTTAGAAAATTTCTGTTATACTTTTGTGAAATGTGTATAATACTTTTAATCTTACATTCCTTTTTAGACAATTTCAAATTCTGACTTCTTTCCAAAGACATTCACTTGTCAAGGGGAGATAAGAACCTAGAAGACCTGGCACTTGTACATGCATGTGAGTGACTCAAACATGCATCTGCATTTGAGTTAAGGTAAACTGAGTATCAAGAATTTGTATAGGTCCATCTGTACTATTTAACACACACAGGCACTTCACAAGAAAGCTATTTGCTCTTTTCACAACTCTTTGCAAGAAATTGGAATGTTACTGACAGGTGAACATTTGAAGCACAATGAGAAGAGAGTTTAAAATGAAAC
>NW_008691568.1:488-764 GCF_000695815.1 Acanthisitta chloris | reverse complement strand
ACTGGGAAAGAAGCTCTGAAACTGGAACCGCAGAGGGAAAGGAATCCTGGGCAAGGAAAGGACCCTCCAAACTGGGAAAGGACGCTCCAAACTGGGAAGGACCCTCCAAACTGGGCAGGGCCCCCCAGTCTGTGCCTCTGGCGCCCTCTGCCGCCCACCTGCGGAACTGCACCTGGGGGGCGTGGCCTGACAGCGTGTGCACCAATCACAACCATGGCTCCGATGATTGACAAGCGCCTGAGCCAATGGGGAGACGTTGGGGGTCTGTGACCCATT
>NW_008691568.1:0-378 GCF_000695815.1 Acanthisitta chloris | reverse complement strand
ATACGCCTGTGAAACTGGGAATGGAACCCCAGACTGGGAAAGGACCCTCCAAACTGGGAAAGGAGCCTCCAAACTGGGCAGGGAACCCCAGACTGGGCAGGGACCCCCTCCAAACTGGGAATGAGGCTATGAAACTGGGTATGGAACCCCAGACTGGGAAAGGACCCTCCAAACTGGGAAAGGACGCTCCAAACTGGGAAGGACCCTCCAAACTGGGCAGGGCCCCCCAGTCTGTGCCTCTGGCGCCCTCTGCCGCCCACCTGCGGAACTGCACCTGGGGGGCGTGGCCTGACAGCGTGTGCACCAATCACAACCATGGCTCCGATGATTGACAAGCGCCTGAGCCAATGGGGAGACGTTGGGGGTCTGTGACCCATT
>NW_008691567.1:0-550 GCF_000695815.1 Acanthisitta chloris | reverse complement strand
TGGGGGCAGGACACACAAATTTGGGGGCTAAGACCCCAAAAAAAAAGGATCAGAGATCCTCAAATTCAGGCCCTGGGGGGCAGGACACACAAATTTGGGGGGTAAGACCCCAAAAAAAAGGATCAGAGACCCTCAAATCCAGGCCCTGGGGTGCAGGACACACAAATTTGGGGGGTAAGACCTCAAAAAAAAAGGGACAGAGAACCCCAAAAAAGGGTCACACACCCCCAAAAGGGTCATTGATTCTTGGGGTTGTCCATCAAAGTGATGGACAGGAACATTAGCTCCTCCCTCTGGATTGCCCATGCCCTTATGGGGGTCACAGAACCCCCAAAAAGGGTCAGAGAACCCCAAAAAAGGGTCAGAGAAATCCAAAAAAGGGTCAGAGAATCAAAAAAAAGGGTCACACAACCCCAAAAGGGTCATTGAGTCTTGGGATTGTCCATCAAAGTGATGGACAGGAGTATTAGCTCCTCCCCCTGGATTGGCCACGCCCCTATGGGGGTCACAGAACCCCAAAAAAGGTCAGAGAAATCCAAAAAAGGGTCAG
>NW_008691566.1:0-10856 GCF_000695815.1 Acanthisitta chloris | reverse complement strand
GTTCCCCTGGAGACGGCCCCTGAGGCGCCCGGGCCGGGCGGGCGGTGCGTGCGGGGCTGGGCCGGGGGACACGGGGCGTGACACGGGCGGGATGCAGAGGTGACCTGAAACCCCTTTACCGGCACTGACTGCCGCTGTGTGTGCAGCGCTGAGCCCGTTGGGTAGGCAGAGAAGGTTCCTAGAGAATTTGGGTTATTGCAGGCGAGTAACTTTAGAAGGACATGATTTTGGAATTCCTCTGTTCGAGAATTAAAGATTGGCTCCCAGTTCTCTGTTTGAGAAGTGTGTGGTGATTTAGCAATTGAATTTGTATTAACGCAAAGTCACATGTTATTCCTTAGTGCTTGGTCCAAAAAGAAGAGAAACGACCACAAGCAGCAGCAGCACACAGATTGTCCTTTCCAGTCTGCTTAGGCAGTAGCAATGGAGACTTCTGATGAAGACCTTGGTGTAATCATGTGAGTATGGCACGTTCTGTGTCAGATTTTCAATAAGCTAATTGCTGATTAAAATACCTTAATAGGAATATAATTATATGAGTGAATTTACATCACAGAGATTAGCATGTTCTGCCTCTTAGGAGGACAAGAGTTCCAGGAGGGAATAACATCAGTGCAGAGGTTAAGTGTCACTGTGGTTGAGTGTAGCACCAAGTAGTCCTTGCTGAGGGATCAAAACAAGCACTGTAAGGCTGGAAATTCATTTTTTTGGTGTTCATTTTAAATTCAAAATTTCTCCTTTTCAGAAGCTTATGTTGTCTTGTGTCACAGATTCCAAGGAGAGACTATTCCTCTGAGTGTGCTCCTGCTAAATGTGACACCTTTTACAGGTGACCTCAGCCAAATGCCACACTGGTAGATGCTAAGATGCTGCCTTCCCCCACATTTATCTAACACTTCTCCTAAGGTCTGTGGCAAAAGGGAACGTGTGCCTGTGCCTTTGTCACTCGTGGATTTAGTTCTTTCAGCCCCAGCTCACACACAGCCCCATGCCTGGGCTGCCCCAGCAGCACAGTGTATGCTGGCCCAGACTGGTGTCAGGGACTTAAACAGCGTTGGTGAGCACGTGTCTCTGCAGGTGTGTGGATGCACGTGTTGTATAGAGAGATGGAACTGGTGTCTTTTGGAACAGTTAAAATTCCATTATTTCCCTTACAGACCTAAACCAGGGTTTAAATTAATACTTTTTCTGTTGCTATTAAGCCATACCACTACTACCAGCATTTATTTGCAGGGGAAAAAAAGAGTGGAAATTATCCCTAGCAAAGTCTGCTGCCCTTGCCTGCCCAGGGGAGCGATGATCCCGCTGCTTGCAGCCCGTGTGTGCTGCCCAGGTGTGTCACCCCGGCCCGGGCTGTGCCAGCCCCGCTCCTGGCCGCGTGGTGCCCTCTGCCGGGATGTTCCAGGCCTTGCCTTGGCTTCCCTCCTCTCCCAACCCTAACGGATGAGGAATGTTGCTAGGACGTGGCTTGCTGATCAGACGCCTTTGTAAATCAAATATCTCTTCATTTTTCCTGGTCAGAATGAGCTGAGTGGCTTGTTATACTCAAGCAGTGTTGGATGAATTTCACTGGAGTGTTACTTAATAGCAAAATAAATTTAATGAGCTTTTTAAAACTTAATCTGAAGATGTGATCTGCTCTGTTTGCTAAAGAAAAATTTAGAAGACAAAGGGACATTTAATTGAATTGAAATGGTGCTTTCATTGATCGAAGCTTATTTTTCTTAAAGATAAATATCCTTGTTTCCTTGAGACTTGTTTCTCTCACATATGAGAAAAGCTTGTCTTTCATCTCCTGGAGAATACAGGAAGAGTTCACCCCCCCACTAAAGATGAGCCAAAGAGATCCTGTGAATTATTTACTGTGTCTGAACAAGCTGCACAGTAATGGCTTTAGCAGAAGGATCCAGACTCCTGAAATGCTGGTACCAAAGGCTTCTTCCCTGGATGACTTGAGATCCATAATGGTGTTTAATATTTGCTGATGATAAATTATCCTTAGGAGATTATTCCATTTATTTGGAGCACATAGGGATGTTCCTTTCTTACGAAAAATACTTCGTTTTTTTCAGTTACATAATACTTACATTTACATTGACTTTCAGTGGTTCCATTCCAAAATACTCTCTAGAATGTCTCCAGTTCTGTGGTCACCATGAAGGGTTAATGCAGGGAAGAGAGCAGAAGGAAAGATGTGGTAGCAGCTGGGATTTGTGGGCTGGAAAAGGCTTAATTTCCTGTTCTTAATTACACTCTTTACATCCTTTTGCTCCAGAACTAGAATTACCTTGACAGTAATGCCAGTAAAACAACATTTATTCTTTTTTGCAATTAGGCACCTTACAGGGGGGAAATACAGTGGAGGCTTGATGAGAGTCTCCATGGAGCATCTCCTCATCAGTGTCATGGATTATTTTGTAGGTTGAAAACAGGAAGTTATTCAGTTATCTTGTCATTACTGGGTTTATTTGTGCTGAGGCTTTTGTGAACACTTCTTTAATTTCTGCTCTGGTTGAAATACATGTTTATGCTGTCCTGTCTCTCTTTGCTTTCAGTTCTTCCACTTCTGACAAGGAGTTTGATGCAGTTGTTGGCTGTCTGGAGGATATCATAATGGGTAAGGGTCTCAAGTAGTTACAGACAGCCACACAGGTGCTGAACATGTTGCAAGCTGCTCTTTTGTTAGTGATATACAGAGCTAAGAGAGCCCCTGCCTGCTCCATGGACGCTTTCCTTTCTTTCTTCCCGTGAACCTCTAACCTGGTAGTTCAGTGAAAAACACACACAAAAGCCTTTTGTGTGCTGTTTGTACAGCAATGTGCTTATGACTCTTGAAAATTAACCTCCAGACCAGTGCAATGCAACACTGCTTAAATAAACAGTGGAGATACTTGTACATCTCAGACAGAAATCAAAGCTTCCCGGGATTTTTATACCCTTTTATAAGGTGGATGGAGAAGACTGTGAGACGTTGCCTTCCCTTCCCCAGCTCTGCCCAACGTGTCTGTCAGGAGGTTCTGATGGTTTGGGTTGGAAGAGACCTTAAAGGTCATTCAGTTCACCCTCTGCCATGGGCAGGGACACCTTCCAGCTGACCAGGGTGCTCAGGGCCCCATCCAACCTGGCCTTAGGCAACAAAAAGTGCTCAGTTCTCAGGACCAGGAGTCAATGTGTGCAGGGAAGCAGCTCACGAGATGCCAAGGCAGAACTGATCCGCTGCTTTGTAAGAACATCACAGACTTTTTGGTCACATCCTTCCCAGGGAGATGTAGATTCTGCAGGCTCAGTTGCCTGTGATGTAGTTGAATCTGGAGAAATGCTAACAGAACTACTTTGGAATGTGTCAGGGTTTGGAAAGGTGAGCCTGGTGTCCTTTAACACTGTGTATGAGTAAACTTTCTGTTCGTTGTTCTGTGGAATTTGGTGGTGACTTACCATGTTCATTTTTATTCTTGTTTCCTTCCACAACTGGAAAAAGAAATCTTCAGCAACTGAAAATTAACCTAGGAATTTCACTAATATTTTTTAATTCAAGGGAAAAAAATTATTTTGAATTCTTGTAGGGATGAAATACTTACTTATTGCAGAAATACAGATGTTTTGCTGCCTGGAGAGCCAGAACAGAAAGGGGCTCTGAGTAAATAACTTTGCTAATCAGTGTAAAGCATGAGGACTGTTTTTGCTAGTACTCCCCCAGCAGCCTCTGTCCTCTCCCAGATGGGTCAGCAGTGCTGGCCTGGCAGCAGCTGTGGTGCTGGTGTGACAGACTCTGCACGTGTGCAGGGCTCTGGGGTTGCAGCAGGGAAGCAAAGCACCAGTGAATGAGGTTTATGTTGCTGAAAGGATGACTAAACTCCTAACTGCATGATGCATTTTTGTTGTGGCCCAGATGATGATTTCCAGTTAATACAAAGGACTTTCATGGAGAAGCACTACCAGGAGTTTGATGACTCAGAAGAAAACAAGCTCATCTATACTGACATTTTTAATGAATATGTAAGATACTTGTTCCTATTTTTCATATGTATTGCTTTTTAAATTTTGATTTAGTCTCCCCTGTATAAAACACTGAGCTTCCATGGAGCACATCCAACATGCTGCCAGCTGTGCTGCCTGCTGTGTCTTCAGAGACACAGTCAGGGTCTGTGAGTAAGAAGGGGATTTTCTGGAGCTTTAGGTTCCTTTCTCATTGTTTCACTTGACATTTTCTAGAGATATTTTGGAAGTTGTGTAACTCTCTCAAATGGAAATTTAGCCTTTTGCTGTAGTCAGTAATGTGTTCATCATGTGTGCAAACAAACCTTGTTCTTTTCCAGATGTATCTCATGTGTCAGACACCTCAATCACATTCTCCATGCAAAACATAATTAAGAAATTAGACCCCTCTACTAGTCAATATCATTAAATGAGTTAAAAATAGTGTGTTACTAGATGCAAATAGTGTTTGTTCTTGCCCATATTCCCAACAAAAACGTTCAGCTCTGTGCTGAGAATAGAACCAGTGATGCCCCACTGAAGAATCTGCAGTTGTGCCCAGTGAGCATAGGGCAGAGTGGCAATAGGGTATCAGTGTGAGGATGCTGTTTTGCAATTTGCTCCTGAGTCCTGTTATGCTGTTACAGTGAAGGTTTCTTTGGGTGTTTTCAGATCACTTTAGTAGAGAAGTATATCGAAGAGAAGCTGCTTGATCGGATCCCTGGGTTTGACATGGTTGCTTTCACAGTGTCATTGGAGTAAGTCTTTCCTCTGCTTTTGGTTGGGGGGTGGCTTATATGCCTCTCAGTTAATTCCTTTTATCTAGATGAAAGCCTGAGTTTGACAGTTCTCCCTTCAGAGAGCAGCTCCTCTTTAATTTAAAACAGAAGTGTTCATTCAGGCAGTGACCGACCACTTTTCTTGCCTTCAGCATGTCCTGCTGCTCTCAATTTCTGAACTGTCACACTGAAATATATTGGGTTCTAAGGGATAGGAAGAAAAATCAGAATGAGAACACTGGAGAGTTTTCGTAGTCATTGTCCCTTTGAAGCCAGACCCTTAAAAGGTTGGGTCTCCTTTATTTCTTCCAGGCACTCCAATAGCCTGGTGGTGTTTCAGAGTCCTTGGATGAAATTCCTTTATTGCCATTCTGATACAGAGAAGAGTTTGGTTTGTCTTAAGCTTCTGCTTTGAGTCACTTTAGCTTAACCGTCTTCATGAAGAGATTGCTTTTGAAAGATCACTGGTTTCCCCTTGAATAAGAAAACCAAGTGTGATTGGGAAATAAGTGCCTTAAAATAACTGAATCACTTTAATCTTTAGTGTTTCTTCAATAAGACATTGGGAAGTTACATCAAAAGCACAACAAAAGCACCGTCCCTGGAGGTTTTTAAGATGAGACTGATGTGGCACTTTGTGCCATGGTCTAGAAACTACAGTAGGGTTGGACTTGATGATCTTTGAGGTCTTTTCCAACCCGGTTGATTCTATGATTCTATGATTCACATAGTGCACACAGAAGACAGGCTGTGTCAGGTGAAGATTATTTTTGTAAGAATTTAATAAATGGACCCCCTCAAAAAAACAGAAACAGAAAACCAATCCTTGACTGCCGAAGTCTTGTTGAGATTTGCTGATGTGGGAGCACAGAGCCTTTCTCCAAACTGTTTTCATAGAAACTCCTCTGCCAAGTATTGCCAGTAGTCAATTAAGGACATGGATGAGCATCTGTGCCTCTTCCCAGCCTCTCTCCCCCCCCAATGCACTGTCAGGCTGTTTCAGTGCCCAAGATAAATAAATAGAGAAATGCTTAGTGAGTGTTGCTGCTGTTAACTTGCTACTCTGGTTTTCAGGGTCTGATGTGATACGCTTAGGTCATGGATTTAGGTAAATGTAGTAATGTACTCAGACTGGAAATACTACATGGTAATATTTGGCTACAGTTTTGCTTTATGATACACCCGTAATAACATTCATGTTTGAATTTTGATATTGTTCTACTTGTCCTTTTGGACCTCATACCATTTTAAAATAACGAGTCTTTCTCACACAGTTTTCTATTTCCCTAACTTTTTCTCTCTTTAGACAGCACAAAGATGAAATGCCAAAGGATATATTTGATCTGCTTCTCACATTTACAGACTTTCTGGCCTTCAAAGGAATGTTCTTGGAGTACAGAGCTGTGAGTATGTCACGTTGTTTGTTTTCATTGCCACAATGGCTGTTGGTTTCGTGTGGCTTCACCTGAGAGTGCCAAAGGTAGAGTGACTGCAGTAGGTCACAGCATTTATTCAGAGGCTGTACCAGGGTCAAAAGGAAAATTGGTTCATTGAGTGGTTTTTTAAACTCAAGCTGCACATTTCATAATTCCTGGAAAACATGACTGAGGCTGGCACGTGGCGCAGTGCCTCAGAAACACGTGCTTTGTGTGTCTGTGAACGCTGATTTCCAGCTGAAAAGAAGGGAACACTTTTTCCCTGCAAAGGTGTCCGAGCACAGGCACAGCTTGCCTGTGAGAGTTTTGGAGTCTCCATCCTTGGAGGTATTCCAGAGCTGTCAGGACACAGTCCTGAGTCACCCTGCTTGAACCAGATGACCTCCAGAGGTCCCTTCCCTCCCTGACCATTCTCTGATTCTGTGATATGTTTTCTTATTTTACAGTTTTTATCCCCAGTCAGTCCAAAATTAGCTTTTTAAGCTTATTTCATTTGTTTTCTCATCCTCTCTGTGCAGGATGGAGAAATAAAGTGTTAATGTTCTTGGATAAGGTTTTTGCTAAGGGAAATGAAATACATGTTAGTGCTCTCCAGTGTTTGTCCAGTCCCATCTGACAAGGAGAAAAAAAGATGCAGTTGTTGTGGCTCTGCCCTTTGCTGCCTCCCCCACCCGTTTGAGGTTTGTGGGAATGGGGCAGGCTGAGGGGAAGGAGTCAGTTTGTGTCTCAGCAGCAGGACGAGTTTCATTTGGGAGTTGCAGTTCTGGGGTCTCCTGAGAGGCAAACCACAGCAGGCAGGTTTCACTAGACCCTGAGCACAGGTGAGCCACTGGGTGGGCACTCCTGGCCAGGTGTGAGCAAGACTCTGACATGGACAAACAGTGGCAGAGAACATCCCCTTACCCCAGGGATTTCTGCACAATCTCTTTGGGTTCACATTCAGTCTTGGATGCTGAAGTGACATGTAATCTTTTACTGATTGGGTGCAGCAAACAGAGTATGTATTGCCTGCTTCATTTTTTGAACTGTTCATTCCAATACAGCCTTGAGTCATGGATTTCTTTTTCTTCCGTGTTTCTAGGAAAAAGAAGGTCGAAGTGTGGACTTAAGCAATGTGTTAGTGGTGACTTCAAAAAACTGTTAAACAACCCAATCTGAAGTGAGTTCTGTTGTCTTTTAAGCAAGGTCTATTGGAATTTCAGAGGCAGAAGGCAGCAGTTAATGCAGTTCCGTTTCCTGAGCCTGCAGAGGCAGATGAGCTGGGAAAACTTTTCCCATGCAGAGCATGCTGCAGGTTTGCAGTGTAGCTCACCGTGCACCCACTTTTGAACCCATTTAAGCTATTTTTATTAACTTCTACAAAGAGGGTGTGAAAGGAAAATCTGCTCTGCCTGGCTGAGCATCATTTCTAGTTCTGCCCAACACCAGCCTATGTCCCTGAGGACCAAAAGGTGGATTTGTGGTGTGCAGCACAGGGAGCAGAGTGGTTCTGCACTCCTCTGAAGTGCTGACCCTTCCTTTGTTCCCAGAGCATTGGCAGACTTGGATTTAATTTTTGAGGACCACCTGCAGCTAATGGGCAAAACTGACTGGCTGGTTAATTAAGTGAACTCTGAGCAGGGTGTGGTGCCGAGCCGGGGGGAGGGAGCAATCCAAGCCTTGGCACCTCCTCCGTGTTCTGGCGGTCTTGGATGCACACCCTGAGTGTGTGTAAAGCAACACAAGGTGAACCCTGTGGACTTGTTCCTTCCACAGCCAAGTGTAACACCCACATGGAGTGGGAAGGGACAGTCACCTCTGCAGTGACATCTCTGCTGCCCCTGCCATGCTGCGTGTGCCACCTGCTCACATGACAAACTTCCTCGTGACAGACTCTGGTGTTGGATTTAGGAATGTTTTTATTTAAAGCATAAAATTTATACTCAGATTGTTAGAAATCAATACAAGAGCAGTTGTGCCTTTGCCTTCGCTTTGCCTCCATCTTTCAGCCCTGCCACCATTCCTGCAGCACGTTAATTGCAATTACTTACACTGTAGCTATGAATGAGCAGCGAGGGGAGCCAGGGCTTGGTTTAGTGAATTTTAGTATTGGAATGTGCCAAGTTGGCTGAGTCCCCTCAGTGGAGCTGCTCCAGTGAGGATCCAGATGACCCTCACAAACAAGAAGGAGCTGCAGCCTCCAGCGAGTCCATGTCCTCCAGCAAGGCTGTCGGCAGCGATGCCGGTGGGTTTGTGCTGTGGGCACGTCAGCTGGAAGCACCATCAGAAACCACAGAGCAGCATCCACGTGACCCAGTACTGACCACTGCTGCCAGCACAGGCTGGTCCAAAACAAGACCTGGTGGCACACAAGGCTCCAGGCCACCCAGCCTGCCATGAGCTGACAGAGGGTGGCCTGTGGATGGGCTTTGCTGTCCACTCCTTACGCGTGGTCAGTCACTTGGCTGGTGGCCGCGTTGCTGCCGAGCCCTTTCCAGGCACGGAAGCTGAAGAAGGTGCTCACCCCGTAGGTGATCATAGTGAGGCAGGCGAAGAACTGGAAGAGGAGCACAGCCCACATGTAAGTGCAGTGGCTGCTGCAGCCCCTCAGCCCTCAGCTGCCCTGCAGTACTTACGGAGGCTGCAGCTCTCCGGTTGTAATCCCACTGCCGCCAGGACGTTGGCTGGACAGCGGCCGCACACGTGACGAAGGCAGTGATGTACAGCACGGTTGCTGTGGCATGGAAGATCATCAGCTGGGAAAGGCAAAGAGGAGCTCGTGAGGTCTGGGCTCAGGCTTGTGCACACTGGGATGAAGGATGAACAAAAGGTTCACATTCGTCCCTATTCCCAGGAGAACCAGAGTGAAAGAGCCCAGCTCCTCACACTGAGAGCAAATGTCAGGTTAACATCACATCAAATGCTCCCCAGGTTGTGCTGACAGGGTTCTGCTTGGCACCACAACTGCAGCAGTGACGTGGTGTCTGTAACTGGACTGACACAGGACTCTCTGTTTTGAACATTTTCTAACAAATTGAGGGGCAGATTGAAACAATGTCATTATGCAAAGTGCAGGAGACTTTGCTCCATCACAACAGGACAGGCTGAAACCTTGGTCCTCTCAGACTATCTCACTATGATGTTTTCCCACTTGGGACCCTCCCTCACTCCCTCTTGGCTACGCACCACAAGGGGCCAGGGGATCATGTAGAACTTCTGCTGAAGCTGCAGGAGGTAAGTCACGAAGAAAAGGACTGTTAGTATCCAGAAGAAGAGGGACACAAACATCACCCAGCCATATGCCGCATGGAGGTGGTACGTTGTGGCGGCGATGAGAGACCACACCAGTAAGCCAAGCACCTGTGGGGTGAAACAGGCAAAGTGTTGAGGGGCTGGTTGTGCAGGTGGAACACAAGCTCAGGCTCACCAGCACCAGCAGCAGTTGGGTCCCAGGGAAGCAGGGACGCGCTGGGGAGGAGAAGGGCTCTTTGGAAAGCTGCCCTGCCCCTGCGTAAGCTCATTGTCAGGGAATAAACACAACAGCCTTTGTCCTGCCTGCGTACAACGCCCTGGTGCTCTGCTGCCCCGACAATGCCTCCTTGTCTGTCACATCTATTTCTAACACTCGTGATCCCAAAATATGTGATGGGCAGAAATATGTATGGGGGGCTCCTCCAGGAACAGGAGGTGGCATGTGTGAGCTGCCCTGCTCCGGCTGCTGGGGGGAAAAGCAAGAGCCCTTAGGAGAGAAGCTTTGGGGAGCAGTGGGTCTCAGTGGATGGAAGCTGGGTGAATGTGTTTAATGGTATGGCCTGAGCAAGGGCGTGCAGAGGTGGGACCAGCTGCAGGGTTGAAGGGTTCCTTTGCTGGCCTTGGTTCCATCTCTCTTTCCTGACGCTCCTGCAGCACCTTCCCGACCCCCTCCCTGAGCATTTGTTCCTGTGTCACAACCGGCTCAGCCATGCCCAGGGGTTGGAATCTGGAGCCAGGTCTATGCCAGTTGTTTCAGAGTGGCACATCCCTGGCTGCCCTCCCAATGCTGCCCCGGGGAGAGGGGACAAGCAAACAGGTTCTCACCCAGTGGAGCAGCACTGTGGGCAAACCTGGGGTCAGGTCACACATGGCCCTGTATGCAGCTGAACACCCACCCGTGTGCACTCACGTGGCACCCTGAGGTCCCAGGAGAGAGCAGCAGCAGGGGTTTATTCTGTGGTTGCCTCTGATGCTGAAGCAATGGAGAGGTGATGATGCTGCTCAATGCAAAAACCCTTGGGCTCGTCTGGGAGCGGCAACCAAAGCCGGAGAGGACAACCAGGAAGGCTGAGAGAGCCCAGGGAGCACGAGAGCCCCGTGAGCGACCTCAGCACACCTGAGCTGGGGACACCGTGCTCCACATAACCCCCCCGACCCGCGGCTGTGCCCACCTGGATCAGCCCGTGCCTGGCACTGATCAGTTACAGAGCAGAGTTACAATTGGCAAAGGGTGTGAGCACTAGAAGCCGAATTTGCCTCCGGCTTTAGAGAGGGAAGGAGGAGAGAGGGGTCTGCGGTGTCTCAGGGTTAAGGATTAACTAGAGTTAGAAAGCAGGGACGGGATCGGAGCGGCAGCCGAAGGTGATGACCATCACCAAAGAAGCGATGCCCTCCCGCCCCGTGCTCCCACCGCGGTACTCACGGCCTGGGCGCC
>NW_008691565.1:0-7280 GCF_000695815.1 Acanthisitta chloris | reverse complement strand
TAGTAAATTTCAGGTGGGAAGGTTGGGGGTTAGGTCCTCAATTTCAGGATCTTTTCTCCCTGAGAGCCTGGTGCAGACCAGAACATCTTTGTGAAATTGGAGAGGTAAAAGTTCTTACCCAATGCAAAGTCTGAGAAACGTAGGCTTAGCTTCGAGCCTTTCAGTTCCAGCAGTTTTGGGTCTTTGTTTTAGTGCTGGTAGCCAAAATCTTTGAAATGGAATGTACCCTGAAGCTCACAGGAGCTCTCCTGCTGCTGGTGTGCCCCTTTGGCAGGTAACCTAGAGCTCCCAGAGGACAGCTGCAAGCAGTATGAAGTGATGTATTCCCCACCCTGCGAAGCCACGCGGAATGGCACCGCAGCGGATGAGGCATCTGCCAATGGCATTGTCCTGGCCACCGAAGACCTGGGATACCAAATCTATGAGGTGTCTGGTGAGTACTGCAGTGGAGCCACCAGAGGCTCCTGCAGCTCTGATGTGCCTGAGGAGGATCTCTGCCCTGGTCCATGGGATGCTCCAGGCCAGGCACAGCTCCTGCCTCGTCCCGCGCGGCGCGGCGTGTCCCTGCACTGTGCTGCTGTCCTGAGACTGATGGTCCATGTGTTTGTTCCCTTCCAGGTGACAACAGCTCCACTGTGTCCACAGAAGACATTAGAGAATGTTTGAGGAAACAACTTGAGTTCTGCTTCTCTCGGTAGGTGCATTAGCTCGCGTTGGTATCAGCTCTGAGTTCAAATCCTTGGCAAATAGTCTCTTTTTTTGGCTTGGTATGTGTCACCGTGGATCAGAACACAACCCAAGGCTGGTGCTGTGCTGTGGAATCCCTTGTGGCACCTTCTAGCTGTCTGTCCTGTCCTTGGGTCAGGGCTGAGTGTGACCTCTGTGCTTTGCAGTTGTAAGACAATTTCCCTGTGTGTGACCAGGAATCTCTTTGCAGATCCTTTTTGCTCAGGAACTTCCATGAAGTTTTTTTTTAATTGCCTTGCTCTGCTTTGTCCTGATCTGCTGATATTTGTTTAGGAGAGAAACTCTGAGTGTGTTTTGGCTGTGAACATTTAAGCCTCCATTTATCCTCTTGTTTTGAGTCTTCTGTAAGTGATGTTTAGGCTTTTCATTGAGTAATGATTTTTGTCTTTCTAGTGAGAACCTTTCAAAGGATCTTTACTTGATGTCTCAGATGGACAGTGATCAATTTGTTCCCATATGGACAATTGCCAACATGGAAGGGATTAAGAAGCTGACAACAGACATGGACCTTATTCTTGAAGTTTTGAGATGTAAGTCTGGGAGTTGGTGGCTGCAGCAGTAGAACAAATATTCCTTCCATGGCTCACAGAAGTGTTTCAGCCTCTGAGCTGGTTCTGCCTTGCTGTGCTGGTAACTGGGGACAGGAGAGTTGTGCAGAGATGGTCCAGTGGGAGGTTGTTCCACACTCCTGAGCTCTCATTCTGTGTTACAAGTTGAGTTGCAGAGCCTGAGATGTGCACAGTGTTCATCTGTGGTGTTTGAATTTCAGCTTCTCCTATGGTACAAGTGGATGAGAGAGGGGAGAAAGTCAGACCAAACCACAAGAGGTGTATCATCATTCTCCGTGAGATCCCTGAGACAACACCTATAGAGGTAAACAAAGAAAGGACAGGTTGATTTTTTTTTGGAATGTTTCTTCAGCAGAGCTTCAAACAGCACCAGGCAAAGGTCAGGTCATGTGTAATTGGATTAAACAAGGATATTTTGCTTGTAAACCACATCAGGAATTTTTTCTGCCTGGATGCCTTGTCAAAACAGCCAAAACAAAAACTTGTTGCCATTGTCCCTCCCCATTATTTACTACTACATTTAAACCTTCTTAAGTAAACTCTTTTTTTCCACCAGAGCTGAGCTAACTTGGCGTTTCTGGAAGGAAGTTTGAACTGGTTTCTTTTCAGATCCAAAAATAAATCAGTCCAGGGCATAGCTTGGAATTCAGGCTGAATTTTTGTCACAGCAGTAACTTTACTTGAAGTCAGAGAGTTGTTTTGGCAGCAAGAAATGTTACTAAACATTTCTCATTCATTGTGGCCCAGCGTGAGCTGAGCTCATTATGCCCAGAGGAGGGAGGATAATAAAATTCCTACTGATCCTTGGCGAACAGAATGATTTAGTTCTTTGTTTTTTTGGAGTTGTAACAGGGAGTGTTTGTCTAGCAGCATTTCTAATGAGTTCTTCTAATGCAAACACTGAGCAGCTGCTTGTCCCTCTCTTTACAATCTGATTATGGCAAAGCTGTCAGGGTGCCTTGACTTGGAAATGTTTCATGGAGTCATTCCTGTCTCCATGACTCTCCTGAGCTAAAGCCTCGTGTTTGCTGCATGTTTCATACAGATACCACCAGTTCTGCACCACTCTTGATTTTTCTTGCCTGCTGTGCTTTACCTGGGGAGCTGAGATTTGGGGGTTCACAAACAGGTCGAGGATAATTTGGGAGTGCTGACAAGGAAATGGAGGAACATCCCTGGTCTCAGGGGAGCAGCAGCTGAGGGCAGGGAGGGTAACTGTGTCACTTGGGTACTCCTGTGCAGCTCAGAGCCAAGTGCCCTGAACTGCCCAATTCTTCTCTCCCCAGGAGGTCAAGGCTCTGTTTAAAAACGAGAACTGCCCCAAAGTGATAAGCTGTGAGTTTGCTCACAACAACAACTGGTACGTTACATTCCAGTCCGACACCGACGCGCAGCAGGTGAGGCTGGCAGAGACATTCCTGGTGTGAGTCCTTCCCCTGCTCCAGGGAATTTTGCTTCCTGGAGCTAAGAGAAATGTTTATTTACTGAGCCCATGCTGTTGTTTTAAGAGATTACTGGCAAATTCTAGCTAATAAGGCTGAAGTTGAGAGGTGCTTGGGGTGTAATCTCTTGCCTCGGTGCTCTCTGGCCCTGGGCTGGAAGTGTTGGTGGGTTTAGCTGGGATCTCAGGGAAGCACATGGCTGCTCACTAGTGTGAAATCTTGTCCTGTCCTTTGGGAAGTTCAATGTTATCAGGATATTCTAATGTTGATTTTTTTTTTTTTTGTCTCTACAGGCGTTTAAATACTTAAGGGAAGAAGTGAAAACCTTTCAGGGCAAGCCAGTAATGGTGAGGCTGCTTCAGCTGAGCTTTCTCTTGCAGCTAACTGGTGTTGTTTCTGTTAGGATGGTGCTGTGCATTTTGGGGGTGGGACCAGGGAATTAGCAGTGGGGTAGGCCCCAGCACTTGCTTTGAGGGTTGGAAACGTGAATGAGGTCACTCTGCCAAGTCACAGTTACTCACAGCACTGTTTCCCAGGGGGGGTGGAACACATTCCTCACCTCTTCCCATCTCCACTTCCCCCAGAATCTGGGTCTGCAGAGCTCCAGAGAGGTTCTCCTGCCCCCCTGACTCTTAGTCAGCTGCTGCACAGGGCAGGCTGAAGGAAGCTGCTTGTGCTGCGAGAGGAACTGTCTCCACTGGAGTCAGGACAGTTCCTGCTGTAGAAAGCAGCTTTTCTCCTCAGCTTTACAGATCCTCCAGCTAGAGCAACACGTGTCCTTCCCCTTGGCCTGCTGTGGGAATGGGATCTGGATGGATTGTTATCATTCATAAGCACTAACCAACCTTCACATCCTGCTGGGACAGCTCAGTGGGCAGGAAGGGTTCCACTCTGCTGAGCTGACCCAGGCTGTGCTGTGCTGTCTTGCAGGCAAGGATCAAAGCCATCAACACGTTCTTTGCTAAGAATGGTTACCGGGTGGTGGACTCGGGCGTGTACCCCCAGCCCGTGCAGACCCAAGCACAGTTTGCCTCCCCCCTGTTTATGCAGCCTGTATATAGCCCTCAGCAGTACTCCATTTACAGCATCGTGCCTCAGACCTGGTCTCCCAATCCTGCACCTTACTTTGAGACACCACTGGTGAGTGGGAGCTGGTGGTCAGGGGGAGCAGCCAGCCCAGGGGGGTTAGTGGGTGTTCAGCACAGAACTCCTGGTCAGGTCTGTTGCCTGATACTCATGCCAAGGAGCTGCCAGAGCAGGACTGTCAGAAAGCTGCTGTCCTCACTCTCTGTTTCATAGAGTTTTGGTGTGCAATTCCCTTATCCAGTAGGCAGTGGTAGTGGAACAGCCTGTAGCTTTCCCAGGAACTCTGCTAAGGCAGATGCAGCCTGTTAACCTGTGAGGGTTTGGCTGGAGCTGTCAGTTCACCCCACAGTAGATGCTGCAGCTCGATGTGAAAGTACAGCCAGGAGTAAATGCTGAAGCTGATGGTAAATCTGCCAGGGGTTGTGTTTGTAGCTCAGCCACTGAGGCTGCTCTGTCTGTTTCAGGCCCCTTTTCCCAACGGAGGATTTGTGAATGGCTTTAACACACCAGGATCATACAAAACAAATGCTGCTTCCCTGAGTATAGGTCGCCCATTCCATAGGAATCGGTAAGAAAACTCTGTCCCTGGTTTGGCCCTGGAGTGCTGAGCTCCTCAGAGCTCCTGCTGTGTCACATGCAGCCCCTGATGGGACTAGGTGGTTTGGTTTGTTTATCAGATCTCTCTGATTGTTTTCCAACTTGATTATACAAATGAAATGCATTTCATGCAGCATTTTTAATGCAGCTTAAGATCTAAACTAATGGTTGCACGTGCTGGGAGAGCAAAGGTAATTCCTTCAAAAGCCTCAGAGGAATTTCTGCAGCCAAATAAATAACTTCCTCTTAAGGTAATACTTGTAATTATGTTTGTTAGACACAGATTATAAACTCCTGCAGCACTAGCATAAGCCTTTCCTGCTGGGCTCAGGCCTGCAGAGCTGTGGGGATCCTGCAGTGGGAGTTGCATGCCCTGAGTGCTGTGCTCCAACTGCTCCATGCTGAGTCCCTTCTGGAATTTATTTGCTTTCTCCCCATCTTTCCTGAGAGCTGTGAGAACTCTGCTCAGATGTAAACACTGGGGAGGAGGAAACACTTTGTATTGCTGGAGCAGCAGTGCTGTGTAAATACAACCCATGTGTGTGGGTGAGAATTGTTTGTGTGCAGCACAGGGCTGGGACCAGGGGAATTGCTTCTTGTGTTGTTGGAGGGATCAGTTGACAACTGGCAGTGCTGTGAGTGGGTTTGTGGTGCAGCTCAGGGCTGGGGCTCTTGGCAGAAGGTGAATTTAGGATTTGGTGTGTGGTGACTCAGCAGAGTCTTAGCACAGACTGTGAACTGGGAGTGTGACTCTGCTTGGAACATGGAGCAGCTGCTCCAGTTACAGCTGCTCAGCTCCCAGCTAGCTTCTTCATAAAGGCTTGGCTTCTTTGGCTTTTTTTTTTGGCCTTAAATTATGCCCAAACTTTGCAGCCTGTAAAGCTCTTACGTATGTTGATCCTCTCAGAAGTATCAATGCTGCAACTGTACAAGAACTGCGTGTAGCCAACTCTTAACCCCTGAGCCCATGTGCTCACTGCTGCCTTTAGATCACATCTCTGTGATCCTGAAGCTTGTAAAATTCTGGTGCTATGAAGGCTTTAATTTGTAGAACTTCAGTCACTGCAGCTGCAGCTTTAGGGTCGAGTGTGTGCAGGTCCTGCTGGTCTGTCTCAGCTGGGTTCTCCTTCCTGCCAGCCCTGCTCAGCCCTTGTGCTCGTGCAGAGTCTGGTTGGTGGTGGATCTCACACCCTGGCAGCAGGTGTGAGCTGTGCTGCAGCAGAATTCCAGTGCCCACAGGAGGGTTCAGTCCCAGGGTGGCACCACCTCGAGGCCTGGCCCAGTGATGATCAAGTATCGCGCTAAGAGAGAACAGGTCAGCGGTCGAGGTCTGGGCAGCTCCTGCACTCCCTGCTCTTCCTTCCCTCTGCTCTCACATCATCCCTCCTTCTCTCTGCCTTTTTTTGTCCTCCTTTGTTTTCCTCATCCTTTCTGCTTTGCTCTCCTGCCCAGACTAGACTGTGGCCGTCTCGATGACGGGTAAGATTATGAGATCTGAGGGCTGAGCAGTGACCTGAGGATGTGCCATTTTAAGAGCAAATTGAACAGAAGGGAAGAATTTAGGTAACTTTCCTCCATCTGTGGCCTTTGCTGATGGGAAACTTAACAGAAGGGAAGAATTTAGGTAACTTTGCTCCACCTGTGGCCTTTGCTGATGGGAAACTACAACTTTAAAGCTTAAAACTGGTTCTTGATGCCTCTCAAAGCTGCGAAGTGTGAATGAATCTCTGCTCAGCACATCTCTCAAGCTGCAGAAGGGAGAGAGATTCATCTAGTTTGGCTTTCTGTCCTGACCCATGAAACCTGATTTGGTTTGTTGTTCAGGCAGTTAATAGTTAAGTGTTGGATTTTTCTCTGTAGCTAAACATTTGTTTAAGCCACTCTTATTTATTTTGCTCTTGATTTGTTGCAACATCCTTGTGGGAAAGGGAGATTGGAGAATCAGACTTTGGCTGGCAATAAGTGTACAGAATCTTCCTTCTGCCCTTAAACTGAGATGTGCAGATTGACCAGAGGGGACAGAGAGTTTAAGGTCCTTGTCTTGCATCCTGAGACTGTTGATGCTGCCTGGAAAAATGTAGTGGGGGGCAGAAGTGGAAGATAGTCCAAGGCACCCGAAAGCTGCTCCAGAGAACTGTTCCACATTGTGCTGGATCAGAGTTTTTCTAGGGAGTTCTACATTTCAGCCCCTGAGCCTGGACTTGCAGCCGTCCTGAGCGTGCAGAGCTGTGCTGTGCTCAAAGGAGCTGCAGCTTTAGTGCTGAGTAATGGATAACTGGGTGAAACGTTGGGGGATTGGGAACTGCAGAGTCAGTGCTGTGGGAATGGAGCAGTGAGACTGAGCCTGGCTCTGCTGGGGGTGGCCTCATTCCCCTGCTCTCTGCTCCTCCTGACCTGTCCTGGGTCACGGTGGTTGCTTGTGGCCACATCACTCTGTTCCTTATTTCTCCACATCCCTCTCCAATGCTGCAGGCCCAGACAAAGGAAAAGTTCCTCTTTGGGTGATTCTGTCCCTCCTTGCCACCCCTAGCTTTGGGGGTTCTTTGAGTTGGTTGAGGTTTTGGGTTGGGTTTTGTCACACTTTAGTATCTGTTGGGCAGCAGTTGTGATGTTTTCTGCACGCGCCAACACTCGAGAGCAGTTTGGGAACTGTAACGGAAGGACTAGACGAACAGGGAAGACAAATATTCTCGTTCCTGGTGGCTGTGGGTAGGAAGGATCTCTGGGCTCTGCTCCTTGTTGAGCTGCTGGAGCTGTGTGTGGTCCCTGAGCCTCGCTCTGCCCGCAGGGTGAAGCCTCATTTCCGCTCGTCCGGCAGCTCGGAGCAGCCCGCGGAGGG
>NW_008691564.1:653-11231 GCF_000695815.1 Acanthisitta chloris | reverse complement strand
TTCTCCCTCACTCTCTCTCTCTTTCTCTTTCCCCCCATCCCCTTCCCCCCACTCCCTTCTTATTTCCCCTCTTAATTCCCTTTGACTTGCCCCCGGCACCCAGCAGCATCGCGAGTGTCTCTCTGGCTGCAGGTTATACCTCGTTGCCTGGGTCAGAATTTGCCCAGCTGTGTCTTAGTTCTTACACAAGGTTAGGAGTCGAGGTATCTTTCCCAAGTGTTTGTCAAATTTAACGAGGGGTTTTCTGCAAGATCTGTAAGCACAAACTGTTCAGCTGCCCTGTCCGCAGGAAACCTCTCTTCAGATTAGTCGATGCTTCTAAGCATCTATGTAACAAATTGATTTCCTGACAAATCCCTTGTCTCAGACTTCACCTGAATCACTGTTTAGTCTTAGTGAACATGGTCTTTAGAACTTGATATTTATGGCTTTTTATCCACATTCCTGATGTCATTGTTGTGACTTTCCAAGACAAGTGACAAGACTTTTAAAATACATTTAACTACCTTCATGTTCTGAAGTGAAGAAGATAGTTGGGCAGCCTTAAATACACCCTCGATTTCTTTTTCTCCCATTAAATCCAGTGTAAAAGCTCTGCCAAGGTTCACGTAAAGGATTTCCTTTGGTCGGGCACACTGGCTGTGTTTGAAATGGAATGGTGAATGTAGGTTTTCTCACTGTCAATGGGTGTCATGGTGTGCTCATAGTGCATCTAAACTTTGATTTTGGTTAGTGCTTCCAGGAGGATGCTTATCACAAATATGTTTGTATTTATGCTTGAACTGTTTCTATGGTTTACCTCTTTCTTCATTTTTATGGCCTGCTCACTGCAGGGGATAATAAGCTTGCAGTTACTTAGATTTTTCTCCTGCTTCTGCCTCAAATAATTTTTCTTATTTTTATTTTACAGCAATTGGAAGACTTTGTGAAAAATGTAAGTATTAGCTTTAACACCCAGTTGCTTGAGAACATGGTGGTGTGGGTTCAGAGGTTGGATTCTGGTTTTGCTTTAGGAGATGGGACACTGAGATGGGAACAGTTACCTGTGTGTTATAAGTGTAACTCAAGGAATACTTACAAAGTGACAGACTGTCACACAAATGCTATTCTAGGGTCCCAGGCTGCCTAAGGACAGCAATTTCCATGGTTGAGGCTACAGTGACTGCTTGGTTGGGCCTTTGTCATCTGTAATACAAAGACATCACCCTGATCATTTCAAAGCAGGGGGAAAAAAAGGCACTTTTGGAACCTTACTTTGTCAGACCTTCAGAAAGGTTCCCTTCAGCATCTAAGAGAGTAAGAGATGGAGGGGCAACATGTAGAGTTAGAGCAGGAGAAAACCCACAGAATGAAACATGAGTGCTTGGCTGTAAATGGGAAGGAAATGTATGATCCCTTGTTAGATCCTTTGAGGGAAACACAGCAAATAAAGTGAGTAGTTTGTGAGTCGGAAATAGTGTGAAAATAGAATCAGAATCATCAAGGTTGGAGGAGACCTCTAAGATCGAGTCCAACCATTAACCTGTCACAGCTGTAACCCCTTAAGGCTGCAGATCCAGATGCCTCTTAAACACTTCCAGGGATGGTGACACCACCACCTCCCCGGCAATCTGCTCCAGTGCCTGACCACCCTGACAGTGGAAAAAAAATTCCTAACACCTAATCTGAATCTCCCCTGTCTCATTTTATGATCATTTTATGACCATTCTCACTGCAGGCATACCAAAAGATACCATCCCCCACCTCTCTACAACCCTCTTTCAGGTAGTTGTAGAGAGTAATGACATCACCCCTGAGCCTCTTCTCAAGGCTAAACAAAACCAATTTCCTCAGCCCTTCCTCATATGACGTGTGTTCTAGGCCTTTTCTGCCCTTATTGCCCTTGGCTGGACTTGCTCCAGCACCTCGATGTCCTTTTTGCAGTGAGGGGCCCAAAACTGAACACATCACTGAGGTGTGGCCTCACCAGCGCCACGTACAAAGGGATGGTCACTGCCTTAGTTCTGCTGCCACACTATTCTTGATACAGGCCAAGATGCTGTTGGCCTTCTTGGCTACCTGTGCACACTGTTGGCTCATATTGAGCCACTGTCAGCAGCATTCCTCCAAGTCCCTTTCGTATGAGCAACTCTGAGCCACGCCTCCCCCAGCCCGTAGCACTCCATGGGGTTGTTGTGTCCCAAGTACAGCACCAGCACTTTGCTTTACTGAACTTCATGCAGTTGTCCTCAGCTCATTTATCAGGTCAGTCCAGGTCTCTCTGTAGAGCTTTCTTACCCTCAGGCAGGTCAACACTCCCACCCAACTTAGTGTCATCTGCAGATTTACTGAGGGTTATAAGTGCAGTGGGGAGAAGGACAGCCTGAAGCAAGAAGATTGTTTTCAGGAGCACCCAGCAGGGAACAGATTCCCGTTGGTAGTGGCTGAGGTCTGTCATGCTGGTGATTTAAGAGCAGGTTAGGAGAGCTGTTTGCAGGAGGCAGGATTAGATACCTTGGGAACTGGTAATAGGATATGAAGCCTTTCATTCGTAGGTCAGTGTTTTGGACAAGGCCCAGCACAGCAGAAGTTGTCAGTGGCACCTGATGGCTCCTTGCCTGTATGATATGAGTACTTGAATTTCGCTCAGGTCCTTGTGAGGACGCAAGAGCAACCTTTGTCAAATGGCTGCTTAGGCCACTTTGCCCTTTCCTTGGCCTTCTCACAGGTGAGGGATTAAAGGGACCATGAGTACAAACTCTTATCTCTTTGAGCATAGTAACTACAGGCTTTTGTTGATGTGGCGCTGTGGGAGAAGCTTACATTGCTGCTTCTGTGTAGGTAAGGACACTAGTCCTGTCAGTCCAGCTTTTTTGTCACAAGTGAAAAATTAAGGAGAAGTTGTAAAGTAAAAGCAGTGGTACAATCTAATCACAAAGAAGTAACTTTGGGTTTCTTCTCTGATTGTGAATGCATGAATAAATCAAACCTCAGGTACTGCATGCTGCTGGGCCTTGTTCCTCCCAAACCCATGTGCAAATACAAAGCTGCACACTGCCTGCGGAACATATTTCCACAGCTCGGTTGTATTGTCTTTGAGTGCACAGGCAAGTTGTTTGACTAGGAATGCCTTCCTCTTCGTTGTGGGGGTGAACAAAAAGACCACTCTGTAACCAGAGGCTCTGCTGTGCTTGCAGGTGATGGGAAGTGTGTGATCTGTGACTCCTACGTGCGGCCCTGCACTCTGGTGCGCATATGCGACGAGTGCAACTATGGCTCGTACCAAGGGCGCTGTGTGATCTGCGGGGGCCCAGGAGTGTCCGATGCCTACTACTGCAAGGAGTGCACCATCCAGGAAAAAGATGTACGTTGTCATCCTGAAATTAATGTTGGGACGTGGGGCGCTTGGTTCGCAGTACCTAGTACCTTACTTCCCTTATTGATAGTTCCCTGTGTTTCCAAAGCATTTGGAGATGTAGCGCTTGGAGGTATTGTAGCTGTCTTCATCTGTCCACACTCTGCTTGTTACCACTTCAAATCATTATCTTACTAGATCTCCAGCCTAGGTTTCATAGAATCATCAAGGTTGGAGGAGAACTCTAAGATCATCGAGTCCAACCGTTATCTACCACTGCTGTAACTCCATAACCCTAAACCATATCCTCCAGTGCCACATCCAGACACCTCTTAAACACTTCCAGGGATGGTGACTCCACCACCTCCCTGGGCAACCTATTCTAGTGCCTGAACACCCTCACAGGGAAAATATTTTTCCTAACATCTAATCTGACTCTCCCCTGTCTCAGTTTATGGCCATATCCCAGATACCGCAAAGGCAGTGGCAGGAGCAGCTCCCCACTAGAAGCCCATTACCAGCCACTGACTTAGGGCACGTATGGTCCTGTGAGGCCTATGGAATCAACACCTCTGTTTTCCTTTGGATATCAACATAAAGTTAGTCCTTAGTGTCCAGATGCTGCACTAGCAATTGTGTTTTATAAGTTTAATGTTTTTTGTATCTCTTCAGTGGCATACAGTTTATTAACCCTTTTCTGGAATGGTTTATGTTGTAGACATCTCTTCTTCTGCTAACACTTTTTGGTGCAATGGTCCCTTTTGTCCATATGCATGCAGTAATCTTTTTATAATCTCGTGCTGAAAGATAGCCACTGCACATGTGAAATGAGGCAGCTGCCACTCCTTGTGAGGCTTGTGTTCATAATCTAGCACAATCAGTGCAGGACATGAAGAACTGCAAATGAAGTGTTAGAAAGACCTTAGGAAAGAGCAATAGCTTACAGTTCCTATATGCCCAGAATATGGGCTTGATAACTGTGAGAGGTGTCTGTTAAAGGTTGTTTGGGTTTTGGTGCTTTGCAAATGTCACTTCCAACACACCCTGATGACCATGATGAACATGCTGAGAGTGGTTCACATTGATTCACAGGAGCATCCTCAGCTGGGTGACTTGCTGGTTTAATTCTCTGCAGTGCCTGTTTTCTTTAGAGGGCTGCAGCTAAATCCAGGACAGAGGCAGGTCCACATTTGAATTTAGTCACTAGATCTAACAGGACCATAATCTTTCTTCCATATCTAAGTGTGGTTGTAAGTGCTGTGGTGCTGCTGCTGCCTCCTACTTCAGAAATGCTGTGAGAAACAGTAGTTTTGTTCACTTGCCTTTGGAATGAAGACACCTGGCATTATGAGTAAAATAGGCTTGGTCTTATTTTTATCTGTTCATATGGATTCCCAACAGGTGTTTTTCATAACCTAAGCTCACCTGTAGCTTATCATGTCTGGTTCAGGTGTGAAATAGCCAGCTGCTCTGCAAGGGCAGACTAGAAAACAGAGAGCTAGAGGAGCAGGAGAATGACCAGCCTGAGGTATTTTGACACTTGGGTGAAGGCTGCTATGAGTGAAGACAGTTGTTCTGTAACAGCAAACTCAAATGTTAGGTGTTGTTGCAGATCTGAAACAGCAGATTTGACATGACTGAGTTGCAGGATTGAAAAGTGCTGGCACAAGTGTAGGGTGTCTGGAGGGAGAAGAATTAAGTGTGCTTCTGCCTGTCACAATTATGGTAGCTGGTGCTGATGTGATTAAGAAAAGCAGATGGACAGAGCTCTATACCTGAAGCTTTAACAGTCCAAGCTTTCAGCCACAGCACTTCATCATCCTCAGGGAAAGACTGGAAAAGATAGTGATGCAAGAAAGCAAAGACTGAAACGGAGAGAGGACATGGAATGCTGTCAGGCACAAGGCAAAGGACCTGGTTACTCTTGGTTCAGTTGTTCTGATGGGGGGAGGAATGAGGTACTGTTTCAGCCCACTTTGATCTGCTGGTAAGGGCCAGAATCCAATCTTGTCACCCAGGGCACCTGTGAGTTGCAAAAGGTAATTTTTCTTGGGGACAGGAGCATGCTCATGTGCTGCCTCCTTAGGAGGAGGTGGAATAATGAACAGAGCCCTGCAATAATGCTGTCAGGATTGTCACGGACTCCCTGGCTCGTGGGAGGCAAGGCTTGGAAGAGTCTTACTATCGAGGTTCAAAATCAAATAAGAAGACAGTTGCTAGAAATGGGTTGTGGCAGGTGTATGGGGGAGGGATGATTTCTGTTCCCTGCCTCTCCTGTTATTTCTGCCATGCAGACCCTTCCCACCAGATTGCATCTCTGGCACAGGAGTGGGGCAGCTTGAGTGCAGATTCTACAGCATCTGACATCTGCCCAGAGGCTTCCTAAATCTAGTGCACTCAGGCTTATACAGCAGCCAAGGACACATGTTCCTCTGTCTCTGGGCCCCTCACAGCTGCTGTGTCCAGCCACAACATTTTGCCCTCAGGAGTTACACAGATGCTGGGCTCAGGTGGCCCATGGACAAACATTCCCTGGCCCATCAAGAGGTGCAACTCTGAGTTGTTTTTGCAATCACACCTCTGAGGTGGGTCTCCCCCACTCCCCTTGCTTTTCTTGTGGCTTTTTTCTCGCTGTCTACTGGAATTGGGGTATAAGAACAGTGTGGCTGCTGTGAGTAGGTGTCCTCTCCCAAGATGACCATACAGCCTCTGCAGTAATCAATCAAGGATGCAGGAAATCTGAGATTCTGTTCTGCTGTCACAGCTGAGAGGGCTTCCTAAACACATGAATGGCTTGGTGACATCTAAAGCAGCAAGATTCTTTTTGGCTAAGGAGGGGAAAGGTTATTCCTCTGAGCCCTGTAAATCCTGCATGGCCTAATTTAGCATTCAGTTTTGAGGCACTGGGCATCCTTCTCTTTAAACTGCTGATGTTACATGAGCTGTTTTCCATCTCAGCCCTGAGGAAGAGAATGTCCTAGAGTAATGTTGAAAAGGCATCCATCCTCTTCTCCATTCCACTGGTAGTAACCAGCACCGGGGGCAGTTTCGCTGCACAAGGGTTTGAAATGTGCATTGAGATCAGGGTGAGGAGTGTGGGAACTGAGAACCTACTAGAACTATGCATGTGATGATTTTGTTCTGTGTTTGCCCATCTCCTAACTTACATCTTCTCTTCTTACAGAGAGATGGTTGCCCTAAGATCGTCAACCTGGGCAGTTCCAAGACAGATCTTTTCTACGAAAGGAAAAAGTATGGCTTCAAGAAGAGGTGATCCTATCCGTGCATGGCTGTACCTCCTGTTGGGTTGGCAAGAGGGTCTTGGAACATCTCTGGACTTTACTATTACTGAAAACCAGTTGATTGTTTTTTTTTCTAAAGCAGTACAAATCCGGTAGTATACTTTGGGTTGGAGAAGCAACAGACTGAGTGGGGACTGAAACCTGGTCATAACCAACGATCAGAGAGAGCAAATGAGGTTTAATTTACTGAGAGCCTTTGCAGAGGCTCTGCTAGTAGTTGCCCCAGCTCTCTGTACAAATCCTGGTTGGCAAGCACTTACACATGGAGGAGACCGGCTCAGAAAAATCAGGTGCCATTTCTGATGTGGAGAAAACACCTTGTGGTTGTTCTTGCCAGGCCTCCTCCCAATTGCTTGAAATTGCCCCATGCATCAGTGTTGAAGAACAGAGCACCAATCCCATCTGTCCACTCCCCTCCACCTCTTCCTCCAGTATATTTCCATGCTGCCCTGTTTTATAAGGAACCTGCCCATGGCTGGTGCCTTCCTAGGGAGAGCACAGCTGTTCCATGTTTTCTTTGACAGATTATTCCAAGGCCCTTTCCTGTAACCATTTCTGTAGGATGCATACCAATAAAGCTTCTTCTTTTGGGTTTTTATTTTTTTGTATACCAAGGATTTCTCTGTGGTTCATTCTGTGCCTAGCCTCTCTGGAGCTTTCTGGGGACACACAGGATTAGCCCAGCTAGCACTGCACAATGGGTTATCTGGTTTCTGACAGTGTCTGCTTATGGCCACGTGACCTTGCTGCAAGGAGCTTGAGGGAATGGCTATGGCTTTTGTCTGCCTGTGATCCCAGCCACTGATCATTTTGTCCTGTGGCGTGAGGATCGCTGAGCTTGTAACCCTTATCCTAGCTAATATGGCTGTGGATGTTGTTTCACCATGCAAACATCCAATCCCTTTCTAAAACCTACTAAGCTATTTGACTCGCTATCCTGTTCTTGTGAATAAGTTAAAGCCTTCCCTGCTGTAACTGGAAACCAACTATTGTGTTCTGGGCTATTAGCCCTATGCCGCTGGAAACCAGAGGCTGCTTGTTTGTCACATACCAGCACAGGCTAAAAGCAGTTTGTTGGCTCAGCAGAGATCTGGGAATGAGACCCTTTGTGCAGAGGCGGCACCGTGTTCCCTACGGCTGTGTGCACTCCTCAGATGGTTAAATTGAGTCCTAGCACAGCGTGCCCTGTGGTCTTTTAAAGTTCTAGTCCGAGCAGAGCGTGTGCTGCAGTAACAGGGTTGTCTTCGCGTGGTCTTGGGGTGCAGAGCTAATTTTGTGCCCCTTCCTGCATTTCAGCTGTTCCCCTGAGGCTCCTACCTATTCCTCTATCTGCTCTCTGGCTGAAATGCTTTTTCTGCCTGCTCCAACTATTTAGGTGTTTTGGATAAGAGTAAAAACAAAAGCAGACAAGTTGTGGTCATCCTTCCCTTAAAAGTCGTTTCTCCCTGCTGCAGCCAGCTTTAGCTATGACTGGTCCTGCAGCTATCTCAGCTGCTCCTCCCTCTCCTGCCCCCAGCTATTCATTCTGTCAGGTTTCTCTTCCAAGCTTTTTACAGTACCAAGGGTATCTGTATGTCTTCCTCCCTGCACCATGGTTCCCCTACACAGCTCTGGTTAATTTTTTACTAACTTGGATGCCATTTGCCAAGATGTTGAGAGCAATCTAGCTCTTTGGTTACAGCACACCCAGTGTCTCAAAGCAGTTCTACCTGAACAAGCAACTTCCCCTTGCTGCTGACTGGGAAACCCATGTTAGAGCTGTTATCAGCTGTGTTAAATTCTGTATTTCTTTAAAAGCAGGCCATGACATGCAGATTTTTTGTACCTGGAACTTTATCACTTCAACCAGAATTTATCACTTGCCCTCAGTCAGGCTGTCCAAATTATCGCACTAGGAATGCAGAAGGCTTGTACAGAGGGGTTTTTTTCTTCCCCAGAAGTTTCAAAGATGACAAAAGTTTTTCAGTGAAGGCAGAGGGAAGTGAAGTAATTTTCTTGTCTCAGAATTATTGCTCCTGGTGCAGGAACCCCTAGAAGAGCTAATTTTAGAGCAGCCCTTGTTCCTAACCTTTTGGCAGGATCAGCCAGGCAGGGGTTGCTGCAGAGACAGGAGTGTTCCCATCCCTTCCCCCACCCCCAAAAATGGCTGAGCATACTCACTTTCTTGGCACTCCTGATGCCCTCACGCTGACTGCTGGATACATTGCTCTGCGTTCTCAGAGTTAAACTGCCATTTCTAGTTGTTCTGAGTCACTGGGCAGGTGGAGAGAGGGAGGGACAGGCTTTTTCCCCTTTGCCTTGTTTGCTCAGACAGCTCTGGGGAGAATGCCAAATGCTGCTGGTGCTCAGATCAGTTCAGCGCCACTGCCTTTCTGGTACTTTCAGAGCGTGGATGGGACATTGCCCTGAAGCTGCTAATTCAGACAAGGGTAATAGATACGTTTAGGTAGCCCAGAAAAATACAGCCTTGCTTGCTTGGTAATGATTTCTGTTCACCAGCAAATGATAGCCAGGCAGGGCCCCTAGAAAAGCGCAGTATTTCTTTACCTAAATAGATTTTAAAGTTCTTGTCCAGGAGAAGGAGATTGCCTTGCAGTACTGGAGACCAGAGCACATGCTGAAAGGGCAACTTTCCCTGCAGGGGAGGAATGAGACAAGACACGTCCTGCTGCTGTGTGTGGGCCACGTTCTGGAAGGGCTTCATCAGACCGTGTAGTCTTCAGCAGCCAGACTCAGGGGCTCTCTGGCTGCCAGCTGGGAAGCACTTGCATGGCAACTGCAGGGAAGGGTGGGAGGGAGGGACAGGCACAGGGACAGCTTCATCGCTGTGGCAGCTGATCCCCTGTGGTGCTGCCTGCAAATCCTAATTGCATGGAGCTAAATGTGTCTTCCTGACGCTACTTTTCTAGGTAGGGTTGTTGTATTTTTTTCCTTTTTTATTCAAAAGGATGTTGGGTAATAAGTAAAAAAAAATCCATTTTAAATATTTACATTGAAGGGGAGAACATGGGACCTCTTGGCCTGTTAAGTAATTGGCCTCTGTTGCCAGTACTAACAAGGCATTGCAGTGTTCTGGAGTGTAGGTGTTCCCTCTTGCACACCCCTTCAGACCCACTGCTGGCCACAGCTACAGCTGAGCTCAGCAAATAGCTCTGGAACACACTCCAGTCCTTTGAATCACCTAGACCTTGTCCTGACAATGCCCTTGAGCCCCAAGCACTACTTTGCTTTAAAAAACCCCAAACAGAACCCAAAGGTAGGCAAAGGCCTGGAGTCTGCCTGTGAGCTTTCCCTGCAGGAGTTAACACGGACAAAATCTCTTCTGAAAAAATTATGTGCACGGGAGCTGTTATTTTCTCCTTGTAGCCATCAGCTGGAGGTGTTTGCCTCTTTCAACAGCAGGAAAGGGGTTTTCATTTCCTTGAGGCCTCATGTGAATTGAATGTGCAGAGGACTTGGGTGTTAATTACACCCCATTCCAACCTGACTGCCCTTCCCCGGCATTAAACGACCCAAGCGAATGAGCTGTGTCCCGGCAATTCCTCCCTCCCTGAGTGCACGTGACGCGGTGCCTGGGCTTTGACGTAATGACCAGAGGGCCGGGAATGCAGAGCAGATCCCTGACAGGATTCCTGTGTCTGCCTGTGCACCAGGGCCACGCCACAATTAAAGGAGCACGGTCAAGGCACAAGTATTTCAAACAGCCCCGGTGTGTGCCACCCTCTCGGTAACACCTTATTAAAGCAACAATAGAATTTGAGAAATTTAATTGCCTTTTTTTTTTTTTTTTTTTTTGCTTAATGACACTAAAAATAGCTCAGTCATTTTAACTTCCTGATCTCTGGCTGACAGCAGGATTTTGTTTCAAGCAAAGCAAGGGAATAATAGGGAAAAGTGTTCTTGTGTAACGAAATTCCTTTTAAACTAGAAGTGATGAAAATA
>NW_008691564.1:0-627 GCF_000695815.1 Acanthisitta chloris | reverse complement strand
GAACAAAAAGAAACAACTCCAAAGTTGTTGGGATTTTTGTGTAATCAGTGGGAAAACGAGCAAGACTGGGCCATGTAGTGCTGTGGCTGGGAAGGAGCATCAACAGATCTCTTAATGCATGGCGTTGGGTGGCCTCAAGGGAGTCCTCTCCTGTGACAAAGGCAGTACCTAAGGTAAAGGGCTCTTTGACTCAACTCAGAAAGGTGCTGAGGACCATGGTGCAAACAGGGCAAGAGAAGAACTTTTCTGCACTTGGGAGATGGTTGCTGGGCAACCTGCTGTGACAGGGGCTGTGGTCACACTTTGGTCACAGAGAGCAGCTCTCTCTCACTCTCTGCTTGTGTCAGACACATGGCTGGCAGAGCCTAGAAATGTCATTCTTGGTGTCCCTTCCACTAGGTTGGAGTTTCACTCGATCCAAAGCTGCCTTATACGCGGACTGCGAGAACCCCTCGCAAGTTGTGTGTCCAAGGTGGTGTGACCTTGGGGACCGTAAAACACACAGCCTGGGGGTGCCTGTCGCATTTTCTCCATATCCCTGGAACTAGTAACAGGTCTGGTTCAAAATACAGGGCATGGAGCTGTGTGTGTGAGTGAATGAGTGCCTTCAGCTTGCTGGGGGGCAGC
>NW_008691563.1:0-514 GCF_000695815.1 Acanthisitta chloris | reverse complement strand
CTTACCAACTGTGGAAAAAAGGGCAGACTATTCAAGAAGAGTTCATGGAAATAGTCAGGTCATGTAGGGAGAAAATTAGAGAGACAAAGACACCATTTGAATTAAATCTGGCCACTCCTGTCAAGGATAGCAAAAAGTGTTTTTATAAATACATCCATAGCAAAAGGAAGGACAACGAAAACCTTCATTCCTTGTTGGACATGGGAGGGAACAGAGTGACCCAAGATGAGGAAAAGGCTGAAGTACGTTATGCCATTTTTGCCTCAGTTTTTAATAGTAGGACAGGTTGTCCTTGGGCAGCTGGTCTCTAGAGCTGATAGACAGCCAAATAGCCCCCCTGAAATCTGAGTGGAAATGGTTAGCAATCTGCTTAGCCGTTTGGATCCTCACAAGTCTATGGGGCTGGATAGGATATATCCCACGGTGATAAGGGAGCTGGCAGAAGAGTTCACCAAGCTGCTTTCCATCATTTACCAGCAGTCCTGGCTCACTGGGGCGGTCCCAGATGATTGGA
>NW_008691562.1:3971-6720 GCF_000695815.1 Acanthisitta chloris | reverse complement strand
TGAGCTCCATCCCAGCCCCTAAAATTCCGTGGTTCTATGATTTAACTTTTTGTGTTCATGCTGTTGATTCTTACAAATTGTCAAGGAACTGTGGAAGTGTGTGTCACTGGAGATCATCTTGCTGCACTCAGGACACATACTCACATAAAATATGATGGCAGGAGCTGGTGTCAGCCGCTTGACACTGATGTAGGACAGCACCTCCAGCATGTGCCCTTCACGGCCCGCAACGTAAACGAGTCTGACAGGACACCAACAAGAAGATGCAGTTAGTGAGGTACCTACCCTTTAGGTGGCATCACTGAAAGAGATGAGCACCATTCGTTGCCAGCTTTGTTTTACTGTGTGGCTACACCTGCCTATAATTCCATCAGGATCTCCTTTGATGTGCACTGGGAATTAGGAGTGTTGCAGTAGACTGAAATAACAGGAACAGTATTAAAGCAGTGAACTAGAAACTAATTCTGAACCAGTGTTAAAATAGTAAACTTGAAACTAATTTCAGAATTATTAGTTTGCAAATGTAATTGAAAATCATTTGGGGAAATGTTAGCTACTGAGTCTCTTCCAATTAGGTATTTCTCTTGTCATTTGCTTCGCATTCAAAAGCCACGCTGACAACCTGTCAGAAATGCCTCTGCAGCCCTGTTGGATTCAGGTGGATTTGAAATTTTTAGGTATTTTCAATAGTAAATTGAAGCACTGAACAACAGATGGAAAGGAACAGCTTCTGTTCCCAGTCAGATTTCTCATCACTGGTGTAGTTACGTTCTGACCAGTAACTTTTCAGTGCTTAATTCTCAGCTTTAAAATTGATGAGAGGTGAAAAAAACCCTTTTGTGCTCTACCTGCTTTGATTTAAGAGATGTTATTTTCTAACTTTTCAGACCTGCAGAGCCACTATTTCTTTTTGAAGGTTAAACCCTTGAGACTTACAGGAAATTCTAGATTACATGCTGCATAACATGGATCAGAATGCCTTTACATGTACATAAACTTTTCCGGCCTTCAAAACTTTTCATTTGGAGACAGAAGAGGAACTCACCTGCCTGCAGTGAAACAGGTCCCATTGGCAGATCCGATGGTAGAAAACACCACAAAGAGAGGAACTATCCACGAGGCTGGATAAAGGACTCTGTCTCCAAATGTCTGGGATGTGGGATGAAAATGAATCATTTTTGTCATTTTAGTTGCCACTAGGTCTATTCAGTAACATTGGAGCCTCTTTGTAAGTAAAGTGGATGTGTATCTGAGCCCTTCCTGACCAAAGCAGCTTGGATATTTAGTGTAGATATGAAGGAATGCTTTGCCAAACAAAGACCTGGGTTAACTCATGGAGCACTCTGCAAAGAGTGTAGCGTTGTTGTCAGGACGTTTAAGAGCAGCAGCATCTGCAGGAAACGCTGGGAGACAGATGTAGAAACTATACAGAAACTAAACTCTGCTACAGACACCTGGTTTGGGACGTGGCTGCAGAGCCCCAAGGAAGATGGCACTGCTGCAGAGCACTGAGCATGCAACAAGCTGCTTCCAGCCTCTCTGAAGGAGTGACACCAGGAGTGGCAGCACGACAGCCTGGGCCTGGGGACGAGTGGGCATGGGTCAAACTGCCTCTGGCCTTCACTGCACCAAGGTACCTTAGCTGTCGCTGCAGGATGGATTGGAGCACATAGATACATTGATCTGCTGCAAATGAACTTGAACGGAAAGGTTTTTTGACAGGTTTGGGGTTTTCCGCCGGGGGCGGTTAGCTTTCTTTTGGGAGGTCAGGCAGAAAGAGCTTTGGCTTTGCACAACTGACATCAGTGCTGTTTCTTCATGCAGGACGCTCACAGGGTCCTCACAGCTGCAGAGCCCTCGCTGCTCTCTGCACAGTGCACTCCCCTTGCTGTGCTGCCCCTGCTCAGGGCCAGTTCTGAGATCTGGTGAGGCCAGAGCTCATCGACCTGTGCTGTTCAGACTAAGCTCAGTGGTGTATGGAAGAGGACTAGCTCCCACACAAGATACGGTGCGTGCACTGCTGTACCTCCTGGTGCAAACAAGATGCTGAAATGCACAGAAGACCTACATTTTTAAAGCTTTCAAATGTTTTGAAGCACTTCAGCATTAGAGTAGTTCTTCACTGCATGCGTTGCACTTTGCATGCTCATCACCCACAGTGTTTCCCCTGAACACCTTCAGACAAACTGCTGCATGACCTCAGCAGCTGCTTCAGAGACATGGAAATGTCCTGGGTGGAACTGAAGGGACAGAGGTATTTGTTAAGGCCTCAGAAATTTATATCATCTTTAGTTTTACCTGTAATTGTGTCATGAATAATCTAAAAATTATATCACTCAGATTTGTTCAGTAACAAAAGCCAACAAGAATGAGGTGGAAGGGAATTATGGACTATTTCCTGTTAGCTCCAGAACAACAAACTTTGGTTTCCTCTCATTTGGCATGTGCTTGTTCCTCAGAAATACTGAAAACACTGAAAAGGGCAAAGCAAATGTTATTTCTCTTTCCATCTTTTTGATGCCTGTGGGAAGCAGCCACCCCCTGAGCTGCAGTGTTCACAAAATGTTACCCAAAGACTGCATTGCTTTTAAGTCATAGAATCCTAGAATCACCCTGGTTGGAAAAGACCTCACAGATCATCCAGCCCAACCCTCCCGTGGTCACTAGCCCATGGCACTAAGTGCCACATCCAGTCTCAGTTTCAAAACCTCCAGGGATGGTGAATCCACCACCTCCCTGGGCAGCACAT
>NW_008691562.1:2376-3676 GCF_000695815.1 Acanthisitta chloris | reverse complement strand
CCTCCTGAACTGAAGGGCCAGAGCTGAGCACAGGACTCAAGGTGTGGCCTCACCAGCTTCCTTTTTCTTTCCCCATTGGGATAGGGCAGAACTACTGTCTAAGTTAAGCATTGCTGAAATTTTAGATTCAGAAATGACAGCAGATAATGGGGGGGAAGGTGACAGGGACATCTTAGACTGAAATTAGCTGTATCTTAGGAAGAAATGAGAGGTTTCTCCTTGCTCACTCCTTCCATGCCCACAGCCTTCTCCAGATGCTCTAGGACAAAATAAAGTGGCTTACCACAGCAACTGCCTGGGACTGCAGGAGCTCTGTTGAGGTCATTACGGTGAAATAGGAAATGTTTATCAGAACGTAACAAACTGTAACCAAGGGGATCCCAATAATTATAGAGAGCGGTAGGTTTCTAAAGAATGCAAAAGGGAGACTCCGTCAGCACTGCTGCATCACTGGAGAGCTGACACAGCCAACTGTGGCTCTTATTTCTCCCCATATGCTCTTTAGGTGTAGTTACTTTTTTGTGTTACTCTAGAGCTATGGAAATCAGGATTATAAGAAAGGAAAAACACAATTTTATGCAAACATACACTGATTAGCTCTGTCTGTTAGTGCTCAAACCTTGAGCAAACATTGCTCTTCAAACCAAACCAAAATATGCACTTGCTTGTACAAGAATATCAAGGGTCTGATTTTTGTCAATAGAAACTGCTTTCCTACATAGTTTTACCTGTAAGGATTTTTTAGTTCCTCTGTGATGTAATTTAGTTGATTCCTGGAAGGAAAAACATTCACTCAGTGGTTTAGAACTTCAGTGTTTAGATGCTGCTCTACTATGGAGTCAGGTGCTAGTTCTTGTGTTATTGGGTTTTACCTTTCCAGTTTCAAAAAGGGAAAAAAAGGTCTAACCAATCTTTCTAAAGGTCAAACTGCAGGACAAAGCCCATTTGAGCTTCTTATCCCCAAGTCAGCCTCTTGGGTCACCATCCTTCCCTCCATTCTTTCTCCTCACAATTTTACAAGTGTCTCTGAGGTTTTGAAGTCTTGGATAAAATATCCCAGAACAATGAAACAAAAACTTTTAACTGGGACTTGCTTTGCTGTAAGCCAAGATGTATACCCTTGTCACCTCCCAAAATACAGACCTGCACGCAGACCGCTGCGGGTCAGGCATCGATGGCTTTGTGCCAGCAGAGCCCAGGCCACTGACATTCCCTAAGGAAAAATCTGCTAGCTGAACCTTGTGATTCCTGACAGTGTTCTCCTGGACTAGTCAAACACCATTACATATGCCACAAGAAA
>NW_008691562.1:0-2360 GCF_000695815.1 Acanthisitta chloris | reverse complement strand
GGAAAGCTATTTTGCCTAACACAATGGAACTAAACCCCTCATTACTACAGTATCTGAGCACCTTCAGCAGAAAATCAATAGTGCTTTTGGGATCCAGAATCATTTCTGTCCCTAAGAAACAGCGACTGAAAAGGATGGAAGTTATTCTTAGCAACAAGTCAGATGTTAACTTTTTCAGCGTTCTACAGGGAGAGACTAAACCAGTTAAACTGCAACTGCTAAGGCTAGTAAAGATTCCTTACCATCCATCGTATGCCCAGAGTCCATTATAAAATGCCAAACTGATGGAGCTAACAGAAATCTTACTGTCCTTGAAAGAATCTTTGAAGTTCTCAGTTTTGCCTGCAAGGAAGATGTGGATTACTGATTAGTGCTGTAACCCCACCAAATGAAGAAACTTTCCAGCATCTGTTCCGTGTTTTGAAGCTTCTCAGTGTTAAAATTAATCAATACCCTCTCTTGTCACTTGACCTTTAGTGCTGCATTTCCCACCCCAATCCCCCACACCTCCTCCTGACAGGAGTCACCACAGGTCCCAAGGGATGCAGAACTCACACCCTGACTAAGGATGTTCAGGTCTGTGCCTTAGGGCAGTGCCACTTCTGTCAGTGGGGAAATTTTTAACAGCCATAGCAGAAGCTAAAGTAATTTTTCCAAGTAATGTATGTTTGATTACCTTGTGCGAGGAGAACAATTCCACTTACAATAATGATCGCGACAATGATCATTTTAGCAGCCGTGAGGAAGTTCTGGAGGTAACTTCCCAGCTTCACACTCAGGGCATTCACTATTGTAATTACCACTGAAAGACAGAAAATGAGTCTTTCTGCATTAAGTTTATCAGAATCCAAAGAAGAGTTGTCTCTCAACATACACACACCACCCCCTGATTACTGCACTGCTTTCTCCTCGTGCTGTTGGTCTGTGTCATGTACAGTTTTTAGCATAGTGTGTTTGGATAACTCAGAAAATAGCAAACTCACAGTTTTCTGGATTGGAACTTGATAGTAACTTCAAGAAAAAAACTACACTGAAGCTGCACAGCATTCTGCTGAATACAGAAACACTATTTCCACATACTTTTTTCTTCCTTTTCTGCTTGAGATAAACATTATTAAGACAGATAGAACTGTGTAATGAAAGAACAAAACCACCTTGTACTAGGAGCAAACCGTTTTAAACGATCCTTTTTAGATACTGTTGAATTAGTCCTCGTGGGAAGGACTCGCTGTACTGTGTCCTAAAGATTTCTGGTCTCTTCATGAAGCTGATCCTCAGGAAGTCTCAGGGTGTCAAAGCACACTCAGTGATGGGGCCAAACACAAGGCACTAGGTGATTTTGGGTCTGCTCTGCTGTGCAGAGTGTGAACGACAGAATTTAGGGGTAGGAATGGACCTTACAGATCACCCAGCCCAACCCCTGCCCTGGGCAGGGACACCTCCCACCAGAGCAGGTTGATCAAGGCTCATCCAACCTGGCTGTGAACACTGCCAGGGTTGGGGCAGCCACAGCCTCCCTGGGCAACCTGGGACAGGGTCTCCCCACCCTCACAGGGAAAAACTTACCAATGGCAGCTGCTGCAAGGCACTTGATGACAACCTGGGGCGGATCACAGCCCGGATAAAATGGAGCTGATGCGTATTCTGCAAAGCTGAGGCAGATGATTGCAAAGGAACTGGGTTTTGTGACCAGTAAGCTTGTCCAAGAAAACAGGAATGCTGGAATTGGGCCAAATGCCTCCATAAGGTAAGGATATTCTCCCCCAGACTTCGTGATCATCGTGCCAAGCTCGGCAAAGCACAGTGCACCTGAATGACAAGAAAAGCAGCTGTTACTGGCTTGGTTCACACACTTGAACCCACCACTGCCTGGAACACACCATCACTTTTTAGCAGGTGGAAAAGTTCAGGGAATGGATATATAAAGTACATCATTACTCTCTTCAGGGCTCTGTATGTTTTACTGTATATGCAAAATAAAATTTGAATTCCTTGTGAGGAATTGGAAGAAACACAGTGCAAAATGTACTACTGTTGGTGTTTCAGACATCACCAAAACCAGTGCAAACATTCTGATCTCATATTAGGTTTCTGTTTAAGAAGCCAATCCTGTAAGGGGCATGTCAGTGAGAACTGCACTGGCTGACCTACCTTCTCAAAACCTGAAAGAGATAAAGGACAGTTTTGAAGTAAAACGTCTGCTAATCTCAGCTCCAAAGTACAGTGATTCTTCCACGTCTATTGCTGCATCTTGCATTGTTTGTCTACACTGTGTCCCTTGATGTAATGCTCAAAGAAGTAGTTTTACATCATGAACCATTCTGAGGTGCTCGGTGCTAATCTTTCAGGTTTCAGACTTA
>NW_008691561.1:414-623 GCF_000695815.1 Acanthisitta chloris | reverse complement strand
CCGACCCAGGGAGCAGAGCCCCGGGAAGACCACAGCCCCCGCGCAGGTGTTCGCTGCCTCGGCGCCATGCAGGGCCTGTCTGAACCTGTTGGAGGGAAAACACCACGCTCAACTCATCAAGCTAATTACAGACCAGCTCGTCAGCCTGGCTGCAGGCTTTGGGGTGCTGCATGGCACAGTGTGGCCAGGGACCCACCAAGGTCAGCCAC
>NW_008691561.1:0-265 GCF_000695815.1 Acanthisitta chloris | reverse complement strand
GATTTCCGGCAGGTCCCTGAGCCACAAGGCTGGTTGCCTGTCACCCTGCTATCAGGCACGGCCCTGATGGACATCGGCTGCTGTGGTGGGTGGATTCATTAATGATCAACCCAGAAAGCCAACGAACAACTCCTAGAGTGTGGGGCAGGGCTGGCTCCTGGCTCGGCCAGGCGAAGCCTTTCCAGAGCCAGGGAGGTTTGGGAGCCCGTGGTGTGGTGGTGGGGGCTCAGCACCCCTCAGCCCTGTGCCCACACCAGCCACCCTG
>NW_008691560.1:0-2499 GCF_000695815.1 Acanthisitta chloris | reverse complement strand
ACGCGCTTCCTGAGGACTGACGGGGAAAACAAAAATCTTACATTCATGTTTGCACTTGCTGGTCTTTTTGTTTCTGCACTAATGCACAGTGAGTTTTGTTGGGGTTTGTTTGGGGGTGTTTTGAGGGGGTGGGAAGCGCCCCTCAAGCGATTCCGCAGTTCCCAGACTTTGGTTCCTAGTTTTGCTGACGAGAAGCAAAGAATTGACAAGAGAAAACTAAACCCAACCAACCAAGGGCCACGTGTGGCAGAGGCGTCGCCACAGGCGCCTCCGCCCTGGATTTTTATTTATTGAAGGCGCTTTTTTACATTCCTTGCAATACTGGTGGAGAGAGCGAGCGCAGGTCTCATCGGTCATTGTTTTGCCGTTGCCATACAGTGCCTTTCCATTCATTTAACCCCACCCGAGCGGCGCGGCCTGGGCCTTCAGCTGGCGTTTTTTACTGTATAACAACAAGGAGACTTTGCTCTTCATTTAAACCAAATCATATTTCATATTTTACGCTCGAGGGTTTTTACCAGTTCCTTTTTACACTCTTAAAGAAAAAAACCAGTTTTTAAGTCGTTTGAAATGAGAGATTTTTTTCTTTCCTGGCAGCTTTTAACATTATTGCAGTTTGTGTCTGGGGGCTGCTGGCAGGACGTTGTGAATCGAGGGGTTTGCAACGGGGCAGGCCGGGCTTTGTTTTTGTTTTTTGGATTGAGACTGGACGGGATGACGATCTCTGAGCTGCTGTATATAGTTTTAAAATAGTTTGTTGCACTTTTTTAAGTTGCACTTATGGGGGTTGATAGAGGTTTTTAATCACATGAAGTCACAGGACTTAAACCTTTTCTTTTTGTAACTAGCTAAAAAAGGGCTGCGTTTCGGTGGATGATGAAGGTTCCTGGGAGCCCTTTCTCTTAGAGGGGACAATACTTTTCCTTTCCTTCCCGAGATGTATGGAGTATCAGTGCAGTCGACTGAAATGCTGCTGCTGGGATCTGAGACCTTTAATTATGCCTACTATTATTTTTTTGTTCCTTCCCCTCTATCAGAAGCTGTGTGCCAAAGAACCAGTGTCATAATTTCTCCCTCTTTATGATGATGATTTTTTTTTCCCTTTACTGCTGAGCTGATGTTGCATTGTTGCATATCCCAGCTGCTCTTTGTGGGGTTTTCGTGAAGCTGTGTGTGAAGTCTCTACCTCATTGTAGTATATGCAGGCAAGACTGCACTCTCCTACAGACGCGTGGAGTAAGCTGTGGTGTAGTTTTTGGCACATAATAAACACGTTGCAGCAAAAAAAAACCCCAATCTCTTGTTCTCTATGTGCTTTGTGCAGGATATCTACCCTTGGGAGGGCTGTGGTGTCACCTCATTGAGGGAGGTATGGGTGGGGGAAAGGGTATGGGTGCTGTAGGTGACTTGGTGGGAGGGAGCTCTCTGGGAGGTGCATTTTTAGATGCCAGTTACCAAAAGTGCCTATTGGGAGCCCAGGGCTCCCCTAATTACAGCAGCAAGTTAATGAGGTTAATTGGGATCATAGAATTTTAGGGGTTGGAATGGACATTAGAGATCATCCCTGGGCAGGGACACTTTCCACTTAGACTAAGTTGCTCAAAGCTTTATCCAACCTGACTTTAATCACTGCCAGGGTTGGGGCAGCCACAGCCTCCCTGGGCAACCTGTGCCACCACCCTCACAGGGAAAACTTCTCCCTAAGATCTAACCTAAATTTCCTCTCTTTCAATTTGCCCCTTGTTCTATTGCTGCAGGTCCTAACCAAGAGTCTCCCTGCAGCTTTCCTGTATCTCCTTCAGGTCCTGGAAGGTGCGTTGAGGTCTCCACACAACCTTTTCTTTTCTAGGCTGAACAGCCCCAACTCCCTCAGCCTGTCCTCACAGGGGAGATGCTACAGTGCTCTTAGCAACTTTGTGGGCCCAACAGTTCCATGTCCTTACATTGTGCAGCCCTGTGTGCTCTCACCCTGCAGGACTCTGTGACAGGACAGGGACTATCTGCAAGGTCGGGGAGGGCTGAGTGTGCCTTGGGGTACAGTGAGGGTGCCTGCAGCCACACTTAGATGCCCCATCCCTGGAGCTGGGGAAGCTTTGGGCTCCTTCCATCTCCCACAGTGAGTAACTGCAGCCACCCAGCTGAGACTATTCCTCCTCCTTTGGGTCTGGGAGATGCGAGTTTGAGGGTGCTCAGTGTACTGTGGGATGAGCTGGTGCTGCTGAGGCACCTGATCCTCCAGGAATTGCTTCCTCGGCTGCTCCATCCAGACGCAGAGGGGCAGAGTGGTGCTGAGGTGTTTGGATGCTGCCCCAGGACAGTGTGGGATGCTGTGCCCGTGGACACTGGGACCAGGATAGTGCAGGATGCTGTGCCCGTGTGCCCTAGGACTGGGCAGTGCAGGAGGATGCTCTGCTGGTGAGCTCTAGGACCGGGTGGTGTGAGCACTAGCACGGGGCGGTGCGGGATGCTGTGCCCGTGAGCACTAGCACCGGGGCAGTG
>NW_008691559.1:0-1507 GCF_000695815.1 Acanthisitta chloris | reverse complement strand
GCCCGAGGACATCAGCAGGGAGCTCGGGGTCTGCGGGCAGAGGGACAGGTCAGGGGCCCGCGGGGACCCCAAACTGGGGCTCAGCACCAGCACCAGTGCTGGCCCTGGGGGCAGGGGCAAACACCCAGGTCACTCAGGTGGGCAAAGCCACCCCTGGCACATCCATGGCACAGCTCCTGTCACATCCATGTCATATCCATGGCACATCCATGGCACATCTCCTGTCACATCCATGGCACAACCCATGTCCCACACGTCACAGTCCGTCACATCCATGTCGTATGCATGTCACATCCTGTGTCACATCCTGTGTCACATCCATGTCACATTCATGTCACATCTCATGTCACAGCTCCTGTCACATCCCATGTCACATCCACATCACACCCATGTCACATCCATGTGACACCCCCGTCCCTGCCTGTCCCCCATCTCAGCCCCACGTACCCTGCTGCCCTCCTGCCGTGCCTCTGTGCGCTGTGACGCCTTCACCTTGTCCCACGTGTCCTTCCAGCGCTCCGGGACCTGCCCCAGTTCCATCTCCAGGTTGTGCAGCTCCTGAGGGTGGGAGCAGCCATCACCCCCGAGAGGACAGGACCCCTAGGACCTCTGAGGGCCCAACCACCCCAGCCCTGCCACCACCCTGTCCCAGCCCGGGGGACACCACCCAGGGCCCAACCAGCCCACCCACACCCACACACGTGTCCACCCATCCCAGTGTACCTCCAGCAGCTTGGAGATGGCGTCGGGCTCGACGCGGCCGCGGTTGTCGTAGCACGGCCAGATGATCCTGCGCTTGCTCTGGGGAGCAGCAGTGTCCTGCCTGTCCTCCTCCACCTGCTCCTGCTGCCCATGCGCCAGCTCCCAGTCGTAGGGAGGACCCTCGGACAGCGTCTCCTCCGTGTAGTAGTCCCACACCTTCAGGTTGGAGATGTTGCTGTAGGGCCTCAGCACCTGTGGAAAGGGCAGGGAGTGAGGAAGGGCAGAGGGGCACAGGGAAGACATTCCTGGCCATGCTGTGGCCAGGCTGGAGCAGAGAAGCTCCAGGGAGACCTCAGAGCCCCTTCCAGTGCCTCAAGGGGCTCCAGGAAAGCTGCAGAGGGACTTGGGACAAGGCCTGGAGGGACAGGACACAGGGAATTATTCCCACTGCCAAAGGGCAGGGACAGGTGGGATATTGGGAAGGAATTCCTGGCTGGGAGGTGCTGAGGCACTGGCACAGGGTGCCCAGAGCAGCTGTGGCTGCTCCAGCCCTGGGAGTGTTCCAGGCCAGGTTGGATGGGGTTGGAGCAGCCTGGGCTGGTGGGAGGTGTCCCTGCCATGGAACTGGATGAGCTTTAAGGTCCTTCCCAGTGGACACCACCACCTCCAGCAGAGAGAAGCCCCCGAGATGCCCCTGGAGACCCACCCAAGCCCTGTGTGCCCCATGGGGGTCTCAAGTGTGCTCCCTGGGCCAGAGCTCTCACCTCCCCATCTTCGGGGGCATACATGTAGTTGAAGAACACTG
>NW_008691558.1:0-5810 GCF_000695815.1 Acanthisitta chloris | reverse complement strand
CGAGTGCTCGGGCCCGTCCTCCCGCCCCCCGCGCTGCCCGGCCCAGCGCTCCCAGGCCCTGCTCGTCCCGGGCTTCTGCCCTCTTTTTCTCCCCTGTGAGCTTTTGTCCGTAACCTCACAGGGCTCTGTTTGCAGGTGTTCGCCTCCTTTCTGCCCTCCCCGTCATTTTCTGTGCCGTTTCCTTTAACGCTGTTGTATCCCAGCCGTCCTCAGAGTCCTGGTGACGCTCGGGTTTGTCTGGGAGCTGTTCGGTTGTACCTGGAGAAATTCCCCTGTGTCCACAGTACCATCGTGGCTGCTGGGGGAACATTGGCCACAGTTCATCCTTGTCACCTTCTCCAGGTTTCTGTCACTCTCGAGGATGTGCACCAGGCTTCCCCTTGTTGCCTCCTACTGTTGTGGCCTTACCAGAGAAGGTGCCCCCTGTAACCTTTTGTCTCTCTGTTTGTGCATTTATTGCCTTCATCCGGATGACTAGCCCTGCAGTTTTTTGTCACTGCAAATAATCACCTCATTTGTTTCCCGGTAACTTTGACACCGAAAGCTAACTGTGTCCTTTCCCCATCCTTTTTATTTCCTCTTCAAGTTATATTCCCGCACCATCATTATCTCTATCACCTTTCCCGTGTCAGTTTTCTTCCTCCCAGTAACCACTTCCTTCACCATGTTTTTTTATCCTTCTGATCTTACTTTCCTGTCATTAAAACCTTCCTTGTGAGCTCACCAAATATTCTTTCCCTTCTACATACTTCTTTCCTTTTTGAACTCATATGCTATCTCCCCCACTTTGTATTTAAATCCTCCAGCTGTGCCTTTGAAGAGAAAGGAATTTAACCCTAGGTTATCTGTGTACTTGTCAGTCAGCACTAAGAGGACAGAGATGACTTGCTTGATTTACCTTATTTTGTTTTAATTGGTGGTGTTACTGACTTCCTCAGCCACCTTTCCTCTAGTATATGTGTTCATATATAATCATATACCTTCACCTTAATACACACACACACCCTGATGCTGGCCAGGGAGAAAAAAGCCTGTATTGGAAATCGTTTTGGCAGGACTGGGAGGAATGGTTCACGGGGGCTAGAAATACCTAGTGGCTGTACAACTTGAATTAAGCCAAATAATGTTTGTGGTACCATATTGTGAATCAGTATTTACTTGATAAGGAGTGTGTGTGTTTGGGATGCATCCTCCTTGGGGAAGTAGTAAGTACTTTATAGGTACCATGATATGTAGTTTTTGCTCCAGAGATGCTCACAGTGAACTTCTGTGATGTCGTGTGTTGATGGTTCGGTGTACGCATTGCATCGGCGCTTTGCGTCTCTGACGGTGACTGCTAGAAAAAAGCCTTTTCCCTCTGCTTTGCAACTTCTCTTTTTCTCAGTATTTGTTGCCCAGCATCTGATTTTGTCTTTCTTAGCTGCTTTGGGTCTTATAATTGGTCTCATTTCACAGACATCCCTGTATATTTGAGGTGTGGTTGAAACACTGGACATATTTGTCCCATGGAGGCATGAGTTACATGACTGTTCTTGGGAATAATTTGTACACCTAACTCTAGAAGCTAGGTCCTGTGCCTAGCATTAACAGCTTCATATTTTCTCAGCTGGCTACACACAGAGGCTAGTAACTTGACAACAGCTCAGAACAGCTGAATTAGGCTTCAGATCTGAATTACCCCTCTGAAAGAAATTTTTCATTGCCTGTCCAGGTAAGAGAGAACAGTTTCTTAGTTCAGGCACCTAGATTAGGCATATACATCCTGCTCTTTGGCTGACAAAACAGTTGTGCTGGTTTAGCTAAATGAGTCTTGTTCCACCTTATTCCTTTGTACACTGGTTTGAACTGGCCTTATACCTTAGGCCTGTTACTTAGACTGTCAGCGTGAGAAAATCTCATTGCTTTAATTTAAATAACTTAAATTTCATTTAAGTTAAATGGATGCACACCCTTATTTGGATACTTCTTTGGGGGTGACTTTTTTTGAATTCAGCTTATACTTGTCTTGGTACAAACTCTTAGATTTTAGATGTATTGTTATGAAAACAGTGCTAAGCCTTTTGAGAAAGTTACCTCGGATAGTCAGCTTAAGAAGTGTTATCTTACAACTTACATGTTAAGATCTCCAAGTTTTGCTTTTCATCTGTTGTGTTTCTCAGGTAGGTAGTGCCTAGTTCTGTGTAGTCACAATTATTTCAGTAGGACCCAGTTTAATGGTGAGTCACATCCTGGGTGTCAGTGGTTGCATGAATTGGGAATACCTGGAGGCTTCTCTCTTGGCATTGGAGTTTGGGGGTTTTTAATAATTAGAATCCTAGTGGATGAAACAGCTTTACAGCTGTTCCACTTGCACTTAGACTACTCTCAGCATCAGAAATTTCTATTATGAATGTGAAGCAAGGGGATTCCCTAGTAAGAGGTTGTCAGTGTGTTGTGGGTGGATACCAATGTCATACACTTTTTTTAAACCAGGATTTTCTACCTTGTCGAGGGCAGGATCAGATTAAAGTGTAAAGTGGTTCTGCTCTTGTACTTCCCTCACTGTCCAACAGGGTCCGTCCATGTGCATCAGGAGGAAGACAGGGGAGGTGTCCCACTTGGGTGGGTGTGCCAGGAGGATGTGCACAGGCAGTCCTAGCAGCCTGCAGGTTGATACAGTCTTCCTGCTGCACAGAGCTGGGAGGAAGAAGATTGTGAAAAATTTGGCCTTGGAAGTTCATCATTGTGCTTTAGGAATGCATGAGCTTGCTTTAAACATATTACTAGGGTTCTTGCATGTTTCTTAGGCAAGAGTAAACTAAGAGGAAATTATTAGTCACTGTATTTTTCAAGCTAATCTCCATGTGAAGAAGTGGTTGTTGGAATCAGCATTTAGAGGCCTGGGTGAAACTTACAATCCATACTGGTTGCAGACTTAAACTGCTGGATTTTTAAAAATTTGTCATGGAGACCATTGAGTTTCCCTTGTTTGGTAAAGGAGAATTTTCAGTAAGAAAAAGGCAAGAAAATTTAATGGTTGGAAAATTACAGAGAGCTGTTGAGCTTGTCTGCATAAGTAACTTGCTATTTTATTATACAAGTGTTAAGTTTCTCAATGGAAGACCTACTACAGATTGACTGTTGATGTTGCTACAGTGCTGCAGTTCAGACCTGTTACAGACATGACTAAATGACTTGGTAATGAAGTTGTTCAGAGCTGATGTGCCCTGCTGTAGTGCTGTAACTTGTAGCCTTTAACTACAGAAAAGGAACATTGTCAGATTCCCAGCTGCTGGGAAAAGCACAAGTTTAGGAAATAATGTGTGTCCCAGTGATTAGTTTTCTGTCAGTTTTCTTTATACCCACAGAACTTCTGATGCCACAAGAGTGAACCTCTTCATGCTGCTGTCTTACCTCTTGTAATACACAGGTCAAAATCAAATACATTTATTTTTTTTTACTAAACCAAACATTGATTACATTCCACTTTAATGCAGCGTTTTTCAAGTCCCTCTTTTTCTATGACTCTTAGAAAAATGAAGGAAGGCTGCTGTGAAAATAGGAAAAATAGTAATTCCAGTTTGCACTTCAGAAAACTGGTATAGAGTCATATGTAAATTTTTACCAGAGTTGGGATCTCTTATACCTTATCTTCAAAGTTGCTCTACTTTCTTTGCCAATTGTATCCTGAACTTGTAAAAAGAAACAGGCGATTCTCACCCTCTGTTCTGCTGTCATGTGACCCTACCTGGAGCACTGCATTCAGCTCTGTGGCACCCAGCACAAGGAAGACATGGACCTAGTAGAGCAGGGCCAGAGGAGGGCCACAAAAATGATCAGAGGAATGGAACACCTATGGAGGGAGGCTGAGAGAGTTGGGCTTGTTCAGCCTGGAGAAGGTTCCAGGAAGACCTTTTTGGGGCCTTTCAGTGTATAAAAGGAGATTATAAGAAAGATGGAGAGATACTTTTTACTGAGGCCTGTAGTGACAGGACCAGGGGCAACAGTTATAAATTGAAAGAGAACAGATTTAGATGGATGGGATATAAGGAAGAAATTCTTTACTGTGAGGGTGGCAAGGCACTAGAGTAGGTTGCCCAAAGAAATTGTGGATGTTCCATCCCTGGAAGTGTTCAAGGCCAGGTTGGATGGGACGTTGAACAACCTGGACTAGGGCAAGATGTGTCTGCCCATGACAAAGTAGTTGGAAACTATTTCATGGTTCTTGAATAAACAGTACAACCTTGATGCGATGTTTTTCCAAAAACTCAGGAAAAATAAATGTTATTGCGTTGATTGTTCTGGTTTTGGAGCCAGAAGGCTCACTCCTTTAACTTGGTCTAGCAGGTACAAGGACTTGCTTGGCATCAGTACTAAGAATAAAGGGTCAAATACATTTTCTTTGAGGTCTTTGTAGTTATGCACTGAATTCAAATATCAGTTCAATACCATTGACTTCTGGTTTTCTTTAAATTAGAAGTACATAAAGGTGATATAAAATGCTCCTTGCCTTTGGACTTCATGAGATGTGCTGTAGTTACTGTTGCTGTATGTCTCAAGCTTGGTGTTATTGTGAAGGAGAAATGGAAATTCCTCAAGCTTGGTGTTATTGTGAAGGAGATTCATTCACACATAGGATGGTGAGGATCATGATGATGGAAAGTCTTTGCAAGTGCAGGCAGTTTCTTGCTCTGCTCTGGTAAGGTGCTTATCTTTTGAAGACACGCACACGTGAAGACACACTCTTTTCCCTTTTTCATGGAGATACTGGTGTTTTGCTACTGGGACACAGATGTATTCAATTCAGTAATATGCAAGGTAGACAAAAGTTAATTTTTTTAACTTAAAGCAGGGAGCTACAAGAATATTGGCTGTTAGTATTGCAATTTCAGCCATAGCTGAACTCAGAAACTTCTTGTTAGTATTTTTAATTTGCATCTGATGTAACTTTGCTTTTTGTTGCTCCGTGTGTTTAAGGTTGGACAATATCTTAATGTGGATTAGAGTTCAGAACTAAGGCTGCTGGTGTGACCTTAGCTCACCCTGTTTTGCTCTGTAATTTAAACTTAATTTCATATGCAAATTTGCAGGCTCCTCTAGTCTCACAGCAGTGGAGACTTTCATCTGGAAGTTTTATCTAAAGTTTCAAGGATTGAATTAAGGGAAAAAAGAGGGTTATAGCAAATAATTCTTGTTCTGTTAGCTGCAAGTCTTTCCATCTTGCTTTCCATGGTAATAATTTTTTGAGCAAATGCTCTTGTTTTCTGGGTAACCAAAGGAGAAACTTTTCACTGCAAATGCTTTTAAAAAAATGTTTGCGTTTTCTGAAGAAAACAGACTTAGTCTTACTGTCCTTTTTTCAGAGATAACTTTGGAAAAGTTTTGTTATCTCTGAAAGTTTGCCTTTGCTAGGGTGCCATCACTAATGGGAGTAGTATAAAATCAAAATGTAAATGCTTAAGTAATTAAATTGGTTTTGTTAGGTTCTAATGTTTTAAAACTTAATGGTGCAAGCTTAATCAACAAGAAGGATGATTTAAATGTGGCTGTTAGGGACGTTTGTCAATTTTAACCTTTACAAAATTAAGTTGTTTCACTTCTGTACCAGGGGTGCCTGTTCAAAACTGATTAAAAATTTGCTGAAACGGATACTGAATTTAAGCAGAACTAACTTTTTATGAGGTGTAAAGTCTTTGCTGTGAGTTTGGGCTGTTACAATTGAGATTTTGTAGTTGAACCAAGAAAATGACATACAAATCCCTTTCTAGATATTAATGAGAAAGTTCTCATTGTTTTTTGCACTGGCTGTGGAAGTGAGTACCTGTGCCATG
>NW_008691557.1:2098-6779 GCF_000695815.1 Acanthisitta chloris | reverse complement strand
ACAGACTCTCTGGAGCCTCCCATGTAAATCCTGGCAGGACGCAGCCAGCTCTGAGCTCATGCACGTGAGATCACCGTCTTGCTCGGGCCACGCGCGGGTAGGGACGTGCTGGGACCTCCGTGGGACACTGCCTCAGGGGCTACCACGAGCTGGGAGCCGGAGGAAGAGCTCAGCCCACCCTGCCCCTCTCCCTCCAGGTGCCTCCTGCAGCAGCAGTGTGACTGGGGCCATGCACAACAGTCTCCAACCTCCTGCAGACAGCTGGCAGCAGCACTCGCGTGCCAAGGCACAGGCTCTGGCTCTGGGGGTGGAGGTGTGACTCTGGGGATAGCAGGTGTGGCACTGGGGATGGCAGGTGTGGCACTGGGGATCAGCTCTGGCACTGGGAATGGAAAGGGTGACACCAGGGATGGCAGGTGTGATACTGTGACACTGTGGATCAGGTCTGGCACTGGGAATGGAAGGTTTGACACCAGGGATGGCAGGTCTGGCAATGGGGATGGTAGGTCACTGTGGATGTCAGATGTGGCAGGTATGACCCTGGGAACAGCTGATATAACGCTGGGAGTGGAAGATCTGGCGCTGGAGATCAGGTGTGACACTTGGGATTGGGCCTGACACGGGGGATAGCAGATGTAACACTGAGGGTGACAGATCTGACCCTGGGGGCAGTAGATCTGACACTGGGGGCATGGCCCTGCGGACACTGGATCTGGCTCTGGGGACGGTGGATCTGACCCTGGGGGCAGCAGACTTCGATTCCCCCTCCGGGCAGAGCAGAGGCTGCGGCAGGCGCTGCCCCCTGTGCCCGGCACATCCCCCGGATCCCTCCCGACCTCTCCTCCTGTCCCTCTGCCACCCTCCACCTCCTTCCCCCTGCTGTCCAGCCCTGGGCTGGAGATTTGCATTCAGCTCTGACTTCCCCACGCCTCTCCCGCTCCAAAGCAAACAGATCCATGTGTTTTCACATCTCGCCTTACATAGCATTCCTCCTCCAGCTTCTGCTCCTTTTTGGGGGCTTTGCCGCCTTTCCCTGGCTCGGTGACCTGGGAATGCACTTTGTGTTTTCCCTGGGAGCGGTGCTGAGGGAGCTGCGGCATAGCTGCATACTAAAGTCCTTCCCGAGGAGCCGCCGCTGCCTCCTCCTCCTCCTCCAGCGGCTTTTTATCGCTTCTCCCAGATAGACCCGATTACATTGGGTTTATTTCTCCCCTGCTAACAAAATCGGGGAGTTTCCTGTGCTGCTTTCGAGCCGTTTAGACTCCTTTCATGTTTCCCTGGCTGGGGACACGCTCCCGGCCCCGCACACCGGGAATTTCAGCCACAAGCTGCTTATCTTCTCAGCCAGGTCATTAACGCGCTGATTGTGCCTTTTGCCAGGTCATTAAGGGAGATGGCAAGGAATGACCTCGCCTGTGTCCGCTTGGAGACTCCTCCTCCTCCTCCTCGCTCTGCACGGGAGGGTACATCGCTACCTCAAAGAGATGTATAAATACATCTATAAATTCCCTCTGCAGCTTCCCTGGAGCCCCTTCAGCTCCTGGAAGGTGCTCTGAGGTCTCCACACAACCTTCTCTTCTCCAGGCTCAACAGCCTCAATTCCCTCAGCCTGTCCTCGCAGGGAGATGCTCCAATCTTCTTAGCAATTTCGTGGCCTCCTCTGCACTTGCTCCAGCAGTTCCATGTCCTCATGTTGGGGACACATTACTGTAATCTCTTCATTTCTCTCTGCCACAGAGTTACTTGGTCTCTGCACTTTTCCTTACTCCCTTCCCCATCAAGCACAGACCTAACCAACCTTACCTTCAATTTTTACTGACTCCACAAGGTATTTCCCCCCATTACTGCCCATTTGAAGAGAACATCTATATTTAGGTTAGATGTCAGGCAGAAGTTTTCCCTGTTCTGGTGGTGAGACACTGTCCCAGGTTGCCCAGGGAGGCTGTGGCTGCCCCAACCCTGGCAGTGTTCACAGCCAGGTTGGCTGAGCCTTGAGCAACCTGCTCTGGTGGGAGGTGTCCCTGCCTAGGGCAGGGGCTCTGAGCTCCATTCCAACCCCTAAAATTTGCCAGCGGCTGCTCCCCCAGCTCGTGCTCTCCCTCTCCTTCCCTCGGCCCGACCCCTTCCCAACCCCCTTTTCCATTTTCTCGTCCTCGAAACATTTTACTCGTCTTCTTTCATTACTTTCAACCCCCCAAAATCCATGAGTGGCCATTCCTGAAGTGATAAAATTCTCATTCCCAGCCTTTGGATTGTTTTTTGGTTTTTTTTTGGCCAGGCAATTGTAGCTTGCAACACCTTAATTCTGGCAACTCTGCAAACTGCTCAAGGATTTTAATACTTCCTTCCCCATCTGCGGCGACTTCTCAGCCCTATAAAATGTACCTCTGGACCGTCGTGCTGCCGCATTCCCTGCTCCAGCCTCGTCCGGATGGATTCAGCACCCCCAGCCCTCCCCATTCCCTCTCGCCCATGCCCCCCGGGGCAGGTGGGAAGATTTTCAGGTGGAATATGGGCTGTTTAATTGGAACCCTATGACACAGCCAGCAAATATGTTGCATCTCTTTAATCGGGAAGAGCATCTGCAGGAGGTGCAAGTTTCCTGGAGCCTGAGCACAGGAATGATGGAATAAATCACGGGAAAGGCAAATCCTTGACTTCAGTCCTGGATTTGAGGCTGTGATTTTCGCTGCCTCCCTGGCACCTTTCTTGCCTGGCTGCTGCTATTCCATGGGGACAAAGCTTGTTGGGCATCTCTGGGTATCCCACGTCCTGAAAAAAATTCCATGTGATTTTTTTTCTCCATAGAGATTTGGGTTAATCACGAATTTTGGCCCTATCTGTGCAGGACTCCCTGGAAAAAGGGCTGCACCTTTGCCAAGCTGTTCGGGATACACATACCAGCCCGGTGGGAATCTCATCCCTTTCATCCCAGAAAACACTTGGGGGGGAATATCTCCCCAATCCCACGCTGCCTTTGGGATGAGAAGAGTTTATTCCCCACTGAGTTTTTATTTAGGTGAGTTTTAAATAACTCCAGCACTTTCCTGGGAGAACTTTCCCCAGGATTTCTGCGCTAAGCACTTTTTTTCCTGGTGTTCAGCCTCAATTTTCCTGGGTTTTTTTTCCCCCTCGGTTTTATCCCATTTCTCTTCCCGCTAGGAAACGTGCAGGTGATTTCCATGCGAAGTGGCTGTGGGATGTGCTCGTGGTGTGATTGAGCACGGGGAGGTGTTGCCAGATGGGAGGGAATGAGGGGAGAACGGCGAGCTGGGAATTTTTGGGAGTGATGCCAAGTGTCACCAAAGGATATTCAGTCACTTCTGGCTCACCACGTCCCTTTGGAATGGAGGTGAATCCCTGGATCACCCCCTTGAGGGGAGGTGAGGAGGGAGGAGAGGGAAGTCGAGACTGGAGTGTACACGGAGTGGGAAGGGAAGAGTGGGATGTTTGGGAAGAAGCACCTGGATGTGGCACGAGGCAGCTCGTGACACCCCAGAAAATGAGGAATGTGGGAATTAAGGGATGTTTCCTCATCCCTCCTGGTTGTAGGCAAGGGCTCCATGGAGCTACAGGTTTGTAGGTGGGTGAAGTACACTGGATTCCTCATGGAATGGGAGTCTGGAGCAGCATCACCCCCTGGGAATGCCGGGGAAGGAGCAGAGCAGGAGCAGGGAAGGGAGATGGGAATGCCGGGGAAGGAGCAGGGAAGGGAGATGGGAATGCCGGGGAAGGAGCAGGGCAGGAGGAGGGAAGGCAGAAGGAAATCCCAGTCACTCCTTGCGAGAGCAGGAGGGCGGCCCTGGATTTTGGACAAGGATGGAGTGTGGTTGCTCCCTGGCCTTGCTGCTCACAGCCCTTTCCCTCATCCCTCTGGGATATCGTTCCCTTCCTGCTGCTGCTGGCTCTGCTCCCACCCGGCTCTGAGCCCAGTTCCGGGTGCCACTGGAGCAGCTAAGGATTGGAACCAGTTCCCAGTTAATTTATTGGGGTTTTTGCCCTCAAAACCATCCAAGGAATCTCTCTGGTTCAGCACCACCAACTCCTTACCACGGCTGGGTGGGAAAAGCAGGATTTTGCCCTGTGGGTGACTTTTCCATGTGGATGTTTCCTGCACTGGGATGTCGGGGAAAGCTTTTCCCACTCTCCCAGAGCAATGTGAGGTGTTGGAGAGGAGGGATGAGCCCTGTTCCCATGCCACGGGACCTCTCCCTCCCTAGGAGTGTTTGTTTGGTGTCCCCACGACATTCCAGCGTGGGCAGAGCCTTTATCCGGGATTTTCCAGGCTATGCCACTGAACCTGCTCCAGGTGACCTTTGGATGCTTGTGGAGCTCTTCCCACCTGTGGCTGGCTCAGCTTCCTCATCCCTGGGATGCACCAGCGCCTCCCGGGCAAACTGGGACGAGGTGATGGATTTGATCCCCAAGCGTTCCTCCTCTCCGGGGGTGGTTTGGGCACAGGATCCTCCTTCCAAAGGGTTCCCGGGCTGTGGATCCCCACCCGAGCCTGAGCCGGGAGAGAGGAATCGCCATGGCAACCGGTCCTGATGTCAGCGGCGGAGATGGAGGGGCAGGGGGAGCGGGAATGGGCTGGGAGAGTGGGAATGGGCAGGGAATGGACAGGGAGAGCACAGAGAATGGACAGGTAGAGCCAGGAGCAGGCAGAAGGAGGGAGAGCAGG
>NW_008691557.1:784-2060 GCF_000695815.1 Acanthisitta chloris | reverse complement strand
ATACGCAGGGAGAACCAGGAGCAGCCAAGGAATGGGCAAAGAGAGGGCAGGGAGAGCACAGGGAATGGGTAGGGAGAAAGCAGGGAACGGTCAGGACTGGACAGGGAATGGACAGGGAGAGCCAGGAGTGGGCAGGGAATGGTCTGGGAGAACCAGGAGCAGGCAGGAATCAGGCAGGGAATGGTCAGGGATCAGGTAGGGAGAGCCAGGAATGGTCAGGGAATGGTCAGGAATGGTCAGGGAGAAGCAGGATCAGGTTGGGATCCACCAGCGAGAGGTGAGGGATTCCCAGGCCTCATCCCAAATATATCCCAAATCACCATTTGGGTTGGACTTTTCCTCCTTCCTGGAGCATTTCCCTCCCCTCTGGCTCAGGATGTCCTGGAAAAAAAGGGAACAAACCCCTGTGGGCTGATTCCCTTTTCCTTTCCTTCCTAGGAACTGACCTGATCCAAAGGGAATTTTACAGTTTTGCCATGGAAAAGTGAAGGAATTTGAGCTTTAATTTGGATTTTTTTAACCAGAAACTGATCCGAGTCAGGAAATTTCTGTTTGTTTTCCAATTTCTTTAGTCTCTGGAAGAGTTTTAATTCCATTTTTATGTCTTATTAATAGGGATTAAAGCAAATCCCAAAGGATTTTGGGTTTGGTTTGGGACAGGAAGGGAATTAACTCCAAAGGTTTTTCTTAATAGGGTGAAAATCGAGTCTGGATTTGAGTTGTTTTTCCTCAGGGAGCAAAGTGAAAACCCCCAAAAAACTCCAGAAATGGAAAAATCCAAACAAAAATACAAAAAAATCTCAAAAATAAAACTTTTAAAGGAGCCTCAAAACCCTCAAAAATTGAAATAAAAGTCCAAGAAATGAAACGGAAGTAAAAAAAAAAAAAGTCTAAAAAAGTTTGGGAAATGAAAAAATGGAGTTAAAAAGCTTTTGGAAATACCTAAAAAATCTATAAAATTCTCCCCCCAAATTGAAAAATGATGAAAGAAATCAGAAAAATGAAAATGATTTGGAAAAATCTTTTTAAAAACTCATTAAAAGCAACAAAAATATTCAAAGATCTTTTTAAAAACCCTCAGAAAAGTCAAAGTACTTAAAATAACTTTGAAAAACTCTGAAAAAAGGCAAAAATCTTTAAAAGTATTTAAAAATCTTTAGAGCCTTTAAAATAGCTGAAAGTCTTAAAAAATCTTGAAAAAAATGTTTCAAAATCTTTAAAAACCCTTTAAAAATCTTTTTAAAAATCTTCAAAAAATTTTAAAAAAGTTAAAAAT
>NW_008691557.1:0-705 GCF_000695815.1 Acanthisitta chloris | reverse complement strand
AAAACTCTTTAAAAAGTCCTAAAATATATCTAAAAATCTTCAGAAATCTTCAAAAATATTTGTAAATCTTAAAAAAACCTTAAAAAATCTTTACAAATCTTAAAAAAACCTTTAAAAGTCATAAAAACTAAAGAAATCTTTAAAGACTTTACAAATCCTTAAGAAATCTTTAAAAATCTTTACCAACCTTTGAAAATTCTTTAAAAAAATCTTGAAAATTAATTAAAAATGTTAAAAATTTTAAAAATTTAAGAAAATTCAAAATGTTTAAAAACGTAAAAAAGCTTTAAAATATTTGAAAATCCTTTAAAAATATTAAAAAAGTTAATTAAGAAATCTTAAAAAGTTCAAAAATCTTAAAACAAGTAAAAATCTTAAAACATTTGTTTAAAACTTCAAAAATTAAAAAATCTTTTTAGAAATTTAAAAAAATCTTAAAACTAAAAAATCTTAAAAAATCTTTACAAGTATTTAAAAAATCTCCGAGAATCCTTCAAAAAAATCTTTACAAATCTTTGAAAGTCCTTTGAAAATCCTAAAAAAATTCTTCAAAATCCTTTGAAAAAAATCTTCCCACCCTTCAAAACCCCTCAGAAAAAAAAATAAATCCCTTGAACCACTCTAAACCCTTAAAAAAACCTTTAAAAACCGCTCTAAATATCCCTTTAAAAATCACTTGAAAACTCACTTTAAAACTCATTTAAA
>NW_008691556.1:0-2427 GCF_000695815.1 Acanthisitta chloris | reverse complement strand
ACCGACCCCGGGACCGACCCCTGACCGACCTGGGGATATACCCCGAGTCCGACCCAGGACCGACCTCAGCGGCCCCGGGACCAACCCCGGGATATACCCCGGGATATACCCCGCACCGACCCCAGCGGCCCAGGGACCGACCCCGGCACCGACCCCCGACCGACCTCGGGATATACCCATCCTCAGCCCTGTCCCCGGCCCATTCTCACTCCCCTCTCCAGCTTTATCCCCACTCCATCCTCATCCTCGTCCCTGTCCTCATCCCATTCTTTTCCCCATTCCCCCCTTAATCCCCAATCTTATCCCTGTCTCCAGCCCCACCTTCATTCCTGTTCCCATCCTCATCTCCCTCTCCGTCCCCATTCCTATCCCATATCCCCATCCCCATCTTTATCCTCATCTCTGTCTCTGTCCCCATCCCCATCATCCCCATTCCATTCATGTCCTAATCCTTATTTCCTCTCCATCCCATCCAATCCTATATCATCCTGTCCCTCATCCTCATCTCCATCCCCATCCTCATCATCTCTATCCCATCCCTGTTCTCATCCTCGTTCCTATCCCTCTATCCATTGCCAACACCCCCATCCCATTCCACCTCATCCTGGCCCTCATCCCCATCTTATCCCTATTTCCATACCCAACCCATCCCCATCTCCATCCCTGTCCCATCCCTATGTCCATCCCCATCCCATTCCCACTCCATCCCTACAGTATTCCATCCCATCCATCCCCATCCCACTCTCCTCCCCACGTCCCCAAACCTCCATCCCACCCCAAATTCCCCATCCCAACCCCATCCCATCCTCACCCACACCCCCCTGGGACACTTTCCCTGCTCTGGGCCCCCCCGGGGGTCACCCCTGGGCGCCTCTTCCCCAGGTTTTTTTTGCCCCACCCCCCCACTCCTGGCTCTGCTTCCCAGGAGTATTTTTAGCTCCAAATATTCGTGCCGGATTTTGGGTCCAAAATTAGAGGGAACAGCCCGTGCTGGGCTGATGCAGCTTTTCCTTGGGAAGGGGGGGGCAGGAATTAAAGGGAACCCCTGGAACACAAATTAGGGGGACCCAAGGGTGCCCCTCACCCTGCTCACTGCACCCCAACACCCCAACACCTCCCCGGGCTGGGTGTCCCCTACAGATGATGGGAAATTTTGTCCTTGGAATGTCCTCATTTTCCTGGGTTAATCCCCGAGTTAATCCCTGCCCAGCACCCCTTGCCCAGCACCACCCCGAGCATCCTCACCCCCCCACACCGCTGGGCTCTGGTGGGGGATTGGGAGAGCCCTGGGGGGCTCCAGGGGTGCTGGGGGGCAGCAGGATTGGTGCCAGGGATGGGTGGTACATGGGAGAACATGTGTATCCCATCACATGTGTGTGCAAAATGTGGATGTACCCACTGGACATGTGTAAGTGTGTGCAGCCCCTCCAGGCACCCACACACACAACACATGTGTGTGCAGCCCCCCCAGGCACCTACACACATGACACACGTGTGTGTTCACCCACACACATGTAAACATGCTTAACCCATTTGTCCAGCAAGGGCTCTGCAGGTGTGCCAGGTGCCAGGGTACAGGTATGAGAGGGTGCTGAGGTACTGGGATGCCAAGATACTCTGTACGGGGGTGCCAGGATGCTGGGGTGTGGTTATCCCATGATACTGGGGTACTGGCGTGCTGGTATACTGGGGTGCCAAGGTATTGGGTACTGGGGTGCCAGGATGCTGAGGTACTGGGGTGCCAGGGTACTGGGATACTGGAGCATGAGGATACCAGGGTGCTGGGGTCCTGGGGTAGTGGGATGCCAAGCTATTGGGTACTGGGGTGCCAGAGTGTGTAGCACTGGGATGCCAGGATGCTGTGAGGTATTGAGGAACTGAGGTGCCAGGATACTGGGGTGCCAGGGTACTGAGGTTTTGAGGTACTAGGGTACTGAGATGCTGAGGGACTGGGGTTCTGGGGTACTGGGGAACTGGGATGCCAGGGTACTGGGGTACTGAGATACTGGACTGCCAGGGTGCTGAGGTACTGACTGAGGTGCCAGGGTGCTAAGTTATTGATGTACTAGAGTGCCAGGATAATGGGTACTGGGGAGTTAGGGTGCTGGGACAGAAGGATGTTGGGGACTGGGGTGTTGGGGTACCAGTAAAGCTGAAGTGCTGGGGTACCCCCACGGTGCGGGGTGTCCCCACAGTGGGGTATCCCCAGGGATTTGCCACCCACACGAGGGAGAACTCACAGCCTGGGCAGGATTTGAGGGGTGGCAGCCCGTGGGACCCCCCTGGAATGGGTGATGGAGGGGGCACTGCCCCATCCCATCGCCCCAGTGCTGAACTGGGAGCCAGGGAAGGGGCACTGGGTGGGGGTGGGCAGAGCTGGGAGGCTCCATGCCCCCTCTCAGTGCCCCCAGGCCCTGTGCACCCCCA
>NW_008691555.1:1265-1494 GCF_000695815.1 Acanthisitta chloris | reverse complement strand
GGTGCTGGGGTTCCTTCCTTAGCTTCCCTCCACCCCCATTTCTCCCTGCAGCCGAAAGCTTCCGCAGCTGGCGCTCGGCAGGGAGCTCTGGCAGCGAAGCCAACAAGCGCCCTGAGGCCCGCAGGTAACCCCTGGGGTGGGGCAGGGTGTGTGGGTGTCCTGCCCAGCACCCCTTGACCCCCCCATCTCGGGCAGGGACAGGAGGGTGACCCGTACCCAGAGACCTCTG
>NW_008691555.1:0-1135 GCF_000695815.1 Acanthisitta chloris | reverse complement strand
CCCCCCCAGGTCCCTCGCCTGGCTGCTGGCCACAAGCCTCCCAGAGGCAGCGCTGCTGGCAAACGCCCTGGTAAAGGTGAGCTCCTATGGGAGCCCCTAGGTGGTTGGGGGTGTCCCCACCCCAGTTCAGGCCTTTTAAAACCCATTTTCCATGCACTGGCCCCACAGAGAACCACTCTGAGGAGCCCTCGGCCGAGCTGGCCGAGATCGATGCCAGGCTGCAAGCGCTGCAGGAGTACATGGACAGTCTGGACACCTGTATGTGACCTCCCTCTGGGCACCCACAGCCACTCCTGAGGACTGTTCCCCCCCCTGTGTCCTCAGGGGGTGACAGTGCTGGGGTGAGGCAGGTGTTCCCCCAAATAAACTCTTTTGTAGCCACAAGGCATGTGCTTCTTGGTATGTGTGGGGCCTATGTGTCCCCTTGTTGCTGTCCCATTGTCCCCACTCACTGTCCCCACCATATCCTGCTGTTGGGGACACAGTGTGAGGAACATAAAGGTGAGGGGACATACACCAGGAACATCATTGGAGGGTGACAGGGAAAAGTATCAGTGTTTGGGGACATGGGGGACACAGCCCAGGCCACCAATCCTGCCCCCTGGACTACGAATGAACTCAAAGCCCACCACAATGTGACACCAACTCCCATGTCACCCTGCACCCTAGGGTGTCCCTGTCCCCACGGTGCTGGCCAAGCTCCTCACTGTGGCTGGAACACCACCATGACTTTATTCAGCTCCACGTCAACAAAACGTTGGCATCTGGGGACAATGGTGACAGGAGCAGTTCAGAGATGGTGGCAGTGCCAGGAGGAGGACACTGTCAGCCGAGTGTGGAAGTCCTAGGGTGCCAGGCAAGCAGTCTCTGCCCCAAAGCCACTGTCTGCTGTCCCTGTGGCTACACTCCTGATGATGCCACCGTGGTGAGTTCTTCCAGGACAGCGGGGGGTGCTGCAGCCACCACAACCTCACCCTGGGCAGGACGCTGCAGAGACGACGCCGACGGTGCCGGATGCGGCGCTGGTGACACCACGAGGACAGCAGGCGTCGCTGCCGCCGCTGGGGAGGATGATGAAGTCGCTGGCACCCCCGTGCCGGTCAGAGCTGCAGGCGGATGTCGGGCAGGAGGCGAC
>NW_008691554.1:0-1376 GCF_000695815.1 Acanthisitta chloris | reverse complement strand
ACACCTGTCTCTCAAACTGAGACACCATGAATGCAGTGTACTCAGGTTATGTCTATGCTCACCAGCCCCTCCACCAAGGAGAGGATGAGCGGTATGCTGAGCCCTATGCTGACTATAGGCAGCAGGAACATGTGTATGAGGAGATAGGGGATGTGCTGGACCTTGATGTTAGGGAGGGACTTCAGCACTATGAGTGGGAAAGGGAAGAAACTGACAAGTATTGCAAAGAAGCTCTTGGTGCCTGCCTTCACCATTATGATGAACGATCTGATGGAGAGTCAGACAGCCCTGAGAAAGAGGCAGAGTTTGCTCCATATCCAAGAATGGATAGCTATGAACAAGAGGAAGATATTGATCAGATTGTGGCAGAGGTGAAACAGAGTATGAGCTCTCAGAGCTTGGGCAAGGCTGCTGAAGACAAGCTAGAGGTAGAGCACTGCTTGAAGCATGCTCATCCTCTCTCTGGCAGGGGTCATGAAAGCAACTGTCAGCTGGCTCTAGGGCCACAGCCAGCTCAGGAGAGTCAGTACAGCAGAGCAGAAAGGAAAAAAGGGATGCAATATCACTCGTCATCAAAGATATTAAAGAAGCTATAGAGGAAGTGAAGACAAGGACTGTTCGTTCTCCTTATACCCCCCATAAACCAAAAGAGCCTATTTGGGTGATGAGGCAGTTAGTCCAAAAAGGGACTATGATGATCAGAGGCCACTAGATGGAGATGTAAGTATAGAGATCTATAGGTTCTCATGTTACAATTAAGGGAACAGGGACCATGTAATACACATTATAGTGAAATGGAGAGAGTTATACTCTTCTGTAACATTTTGTTCCTCAGTAAAGTATGGAATGTTGTATCTATTTTAATTTTTATTCAAAAAGTGCATAAGAAGTGTGTATATATATATATATATGTTAGTGCAGCAAATTTTCCTTTGTGAAACACTTCTGACTTCATTAGAGTTCTACTACAGATGAATTTGACACAAAGCTCCATTGACATTTTTCTGAAACAAGTGCTACTACATTTCTTTTTTCCTAACATACACTGGATAATTAGAATAACTACCAAATAATTTACATTATGGTATAGAACCTTGTCTGTTCCTGTTAATTCTGGACTTGTCAGTTTTATTTTCTGATGGATAATAATGCTAAGAGTTTCTATGAAAAACTTGTTAATAATATTTAGTATTTCTATAAAGGTAATATCACAGATGCAGATCTGAAAAGATTCAGGCTCCTGATCTGCTTGCAGTCTCTAGAGATTTCCTATGAATCCTCACAAATTTATATGATATGATATATTACATTATATTACATTACATTATTTTACATTACATTACATTACTTTACATTATATTATATTACGTTACATT
>NW_008691553.1:0-2438 GCF_000695815.1 Acanthisitta chloris | reverse complement strand
CAGACTGGCGGAACCGGGGTCAGAGAGACAGGGATGGGACTGGGACACCGTTCACGGAGACATCGGGGCCCGCCCAGCTGGAACCTCCTGCCTTGGCTCGTCTCCTACCAATCTCTTTAATCCTCCAGTTGATCATGACCAGACACAAATAACAGGTCTCCCGGTGATCTGTTTTTGATACCGCACCAGAAAAAAATACCCCGAAGCACAATCTTCCCCCCTCAATTACACAGCTTTTTGTACTAAACCCGATTGAAGGACTTTTTCATCAGCCATTCAGCAGATAAAAAAGCGCCATGAATTATGGGAAATATGAACAGTCAAAATGTTCAGTCTGAGAATTCCGTAAATAGTTTTGGACCCTGTTTCCTTTCACCTGCACCTCGGAGGTAACTCCGAATCAGTCTGATTTCTCCCAATTCTCCAGACACAGCTCAGGAATTTTTCATTACAGTCTTACACAGTACAGTCTCTGTTTACATCTAGTGCTCCAATACAGAGTAACTCAGGAGCAGAGAGCAATGAATCATGGAGCCGTAGTATCATTAATGTTGGAAAACGCCTCCTAGATGATCAAGATTATTTATTCTGGTTTAGAGGGTCATTTCAGAAAAAATCCAACCCCCTCGCCTCTAAAATATAGCAAAAAGCAAGCACTTCGGGTCAAACAATGAACAACATAAATAATTATTCAAGGAAAGTGGGTGGTTTGGTTTGGTTTTGAGATCCCTGTCGCAATCCACCTCAACAGCATCCTTTCCTCAAAAAAGTGAACACACAGCAAAGGTACCCAGTTCCTGGAACTACACGCAAATTTCCTTTCGTACTACAACACCACCACTGCACTTGCAAACAAGTTTTTGCTCACCTAACAATCAGTATCAAGTACATTGCTTCGGGAAACAACAATTAGGAAGGAAAAAGGAACAGAGCTTTGACATTTTCATCTAACACTGTAGACACCACACTTTAACAAGACAAAATTTCTCGTCTAAAACTGAATAAGAGTTTTATATGAATCGAAATAAGAACTTCACCACGACTGATGAGGAATTGCCAAAACACACACGGGACAGGATTAGTTCTCGCGTCATGAAAACATGAACATGCAGTAACCGCTCCAGCGAGAGAAATGAAGTCCAAGACATCACTGCCACCAGCATCTCTTTAGGAAATGCTCAGAGCAGAAAAGTGAATACTGCAAGGGGTAACAGACCTGCTGTGGTATTACTAACACAACGGAATTTTTTAATAGGTGATTTAATACAAATTTCTCCCGATATGACGTGCAAAGTGTTATCTGTCTTTTCGCATTGGTCCCGAGCAAACAAACTGCCCCACCAACTGCACAGCTCAGATTGATTGTAGATCAAATCAGTGTAATGGAATGATCAGTTTATCCATCCAGGAGCAGAGCGATGCAACGTTTTCTCACTCTTCCTGGCTACTAATATGCGTCATCAGCATAGAACCCGACCAATAATATTATAAGGAGATGACAAATATCTTCCCAGAAAAACGAGTTCTCCCTAGAGATTACTTCTGGTTTCTTAAAGTATCATATCCACGTCTGGACAACCCTGAAATTATGGTCCTTCTCCAACTACCACTTCCGAAATTTGCATTAAAGCCTTTACGCAGAAGAGGCTGTGCTTAGACTCAGGACATATTGCTCCGTTTGAGAGTAATTCAGCACAGTGCAGCGATGCACATGCACTTACGGATCGGGGATCTATCCTAAAAATAAAACAATCAGCACATAGCACCCTTGGCTACAAATGCTGTCAAATAGAACAAAGAAACCATTTCAGCAAAGTCCTTCCAACAAAAGACGGGAAAGGAACAATGAGCGAAAAAGTTTTCTTTGGAAGTCCAACACCGAAACAGCATTAATCAACGGCTTTTTGTGCAGTTGTAGACAGCTATGGAAATCACAGCCCTTCGAAAAACGAGATCCGGAAAGAAAAAGAGCAAGCCCATTTTCCTGAGCTGGTCACGTACAGTTAGAATATCTCATTCTACACCTAACCGTTAGGAAGTCACATTTCAGAAAAAAAGTAGCTTAGCAGACACAGTATTTCCCCTTAATCTGACCATATAATGAGACAAAAATGCGATCAATACTAACCTCCTCTGAGGGGAAATTAAATTTAAAAAAGGAAGATACGAAGCAGAGCTTCACCACTAATCTACCATTACAGGCAGCAAAAACTGAACGGCAAGAGCAAACCCACTGGACCTCAAATGGGATAGATAAAGAGGCACGTCGTGCAGGGTCGAAGGCACACTTGCAAAATAGACCTGGTACAACATTATTCGATTCCTTCAAAGAAATACATGCAGGCACTAATCACCCCAGCAAAAATAGGAAGCCTAATAGACTATTAACGCAGCAATTAACACGTCATTACGAAAGCTTGAGAGAAGGAGCTCGCCGG
>NW_008691552.1:0-1232 GCF_000695815.1 Acanthisitta chloris | reverse complement strand
GTCTGCACGGCGCGGCAGCCGCGGCGCCCCGTGGCCATCACCAACACCCCAGACCAGGTCAACATTGCCACCTACGAGCTCCTCTAGGGCCCCTCGGCCGACCCGGCCCAACCCAACCGGCAGTCACCGGTTCCAACCTGTATGTACCGAGTACAACCTCCCCAGACCTCCTCGCCAGGTGTTTCATGTGAAACAGCTGCTCTGGGCCCCATGGGCCTGAGGCATCTCAAGGTGTTGTGTCTTCTGGAGGTTCTGGGAGTTATTTATTGTGTTTATTTATGGATAGTGTTCATTTTGCTGTGGTTTCTTAGGGTGGAAATAAAAGGTTCTTTGGGATGGTGGTGGTCATTGGTCTCCTTGGGGGTGGAGTTGGGTGGGAGAATCGGCACAGGGTCAGGGAGGTTGGGAAAGACCTCTGAGGGTATCCAGGTCAACCTGTGACCTTGATCGTGACATGATGTTCCATGGGATTTCATGGCATTGTATGACATGATGTGACATTGCATGACGTGACAGGACACGACACGATATTCCATGGTATTCCACGGCATTATATGACATGACATGACATGACATTCCATGGGATTTCATGGGATGACATGACACAACATTCCATGACATTCCATGGCATTATATGACATGACATGACATTGCATGACATGACATTGCATGACATGACATGACATTCCACGGTATTCCATGACATCCATGACATTCCATGGGATTTCATGGCATGACATGACATGACATTCCATGGTATTCCGTGACATCCCATGACATTCCATGACATCCATGACATTCCATGGTATTCCATGACATCCCATGACATTCCATGACATCCATGACATTCCATGGTATTCCATGACATCCCATGACATTCCATGACATCCATGACATTCCATGGTATTCCATGACATCCCATGACATTCCATGACATCCATGACATTCCATGGTATTCCATGACATCCCATGACATTCCATGACATCCATGACATTCCATGGGATTTCGTGGCATGACATGACATGACATGACATGACATGACATTCCATGGCATTATATGACATGACATGACATGACACGACACGACATTGCATGACATGACATGACATGACAGAACATCCCCTGTCCATGCATGCCAAGCCCTGGCTCAGCACCCACTTTAGTCCCGTGCCCTGTCACTGTCCGTCACGACCCATCACTGTCTGTCACGACCCGTCACTGTCAGTCACGA
>NW_008691551.1:0-392 GCF_000695815.1 Acanthisitta chloris | reverse complement strand
CAGAGAGGAGGAACGGAAGAACAGTTCTAACGTTAGATACTGAAGGAAAGCGAGGAGCAAAATGTGTTTCTGAGAGGCTAATTGTAGTGTGACTGTAAATAGAGTGAGAGTGTAAATAGAGAATGTTAATAGAGTTGTAAAAGAATGACACCCCGAGAAAACAGACCAAGCGACCCCATTGGATCAAAAACGGTAGAGTTTTATCAGCCTCAGGGCTGAACTGTTTGGGATCCGACAGGAGAACCAGACGCTGGTGTGTGATTTCGTCTGTAACTTGAATTCCTGCACTCGTCCCTTCCGTCAATCCCTCTTTAAACTGGAGTTCAGGAAAAGGTGTCAAAACGCTTTGGGACGGCTCCAGGGGGTTTCTGTGGATGGAGTCACCTCCCTCG
>NW_008691550.1:1998-2235 GCF_000695815.1 Acanthisitta chloris | reverse complement strand
GCGCCCGACCCTGCCCGCAGTGCCATGGGGACAGGGGCACAGCGCCCTGCCCCCCTGACCCTTCCCCGCCCCCAGGGGTGGCAGTGCGGGCAGGGCACGGCGAGCAGGAGGTGGAGGTCCACGCGCCCCTCGTCATCTCCGACGCTGGTGTCTTCAACACCTTCGGCAAGCTGCTGCCCCCCGAGATCCGCAGCCACCCTGGTAATGTGGCCCTGCCACCCCATGTCCCTGGTGTGC
>NW_008691550.1:1303-1601 GCF_000695815.1 Acanthisitta chloris | reverse complement strand
CGGCTGCAGCCCTGTGTCACCAGTATCACCAGTGTCCTCATCATCCCTGTGTCCCTGGTGTGCTCAGTGTCCCCAGCATTCCTGTGTCTGCTGCGGCCCCGTGTCCCCAGTATCACCAGTATCCCCATCATCCCTGTGTCCCTGGTGTCCCTGCATCCCCAGCATCCCCTGTATACCCTACATCGCTGGTGTCACCAGGATTGTCCAACATCCCTGGTGTCTCTGGCATCACCAGTGTCCCCATCATCCCTGTATCCCTGGCGTGCTCAGTGTCCCCAGCATCCCTGCATCTGCTGTG
>NW_008691550.1:0-1028 GCF_000695815.1 Acanthisitta chloris | reverse complement strand
CAGCCCTGTGTCCCCAGGATCACCAGTGTCCCCATCATCCCCTCTGTCCCTGGTGTCCCCAGTGTCCCTGCATCCTCAGCATCTCCTTTATACCCAACATTGCTGGTCTCACTGGCATCTCCAGCATCCCGAGCATCCCTGGTGTCTCTGGCATCCCAGTGTCCCTAGCATCCCTCTGTCCCCAGCATCCCTGTGTCCCCATGTCCCTGGTGTCCCCAGTGTCCCTGCATCCTCAGCATCTCCTTTATACCCAACATTGCTGGTCTCACTGGCATCTCCAGCATCCCGAGCATCCCTGGTGTCTCTGGCATCCCAGTGTCCCTAGCATCCCTCTGTCCCCAGCATCCCTGTGTCCCCATGTCCCTGGTGTCCCCAGTGTCCCTGCATCCCTGACATTACCAGTGTCCCCAGCATCCCTGTATCTCCATGTCCCTAGTGTCCTCAGTGTCCCCAGTATCCCTGGTGTCCTCAGTAGGGATCTGTCCATCATGCCCACATCCCCATCATCCCTGGGACCTCTGTGTCCCTGACACACCTGTGTCCTTGTCACCCCTGTATCCCCTGCACACACAGGGTCAGGTGTCACCCCTGTGTCCCCACAGGTATCAGCTCACGCCTGGCCATGGTGCGACCAGGCATGGGCTCCTTCCTGGTGTTCGTGGGGCTGCAGGGCAGCGCGGCCGAGCTGGGTCTGCCCCCCACCAACTTCTGGATCTACCCCCACAACGACCTGGATGCCATGTGAGGGGTCCTGGCACCCCGAGGGGGCACGGGACAGGGTGGGAGGGATGGAGGATGGGGAGTGCATGGCACAGAGGGTGCAGGGAGGTGCCTGGTGGGTGTGTTGGATGGACAGTGAGGGGGGTGGATCATGGTGGGGGAAAAGCAAGCAGGGTGGGTGAGTGGGAGTGTTTTGATGCATGGTGGGTGTATAGTGGGTGGGTGGGTGTATGGTTGGTGCCTGGGGGTGCACAGCAGGTGGGTGAAAAGGAGATGCATGAGGGGTGTACAGTGCAGGGGTTGCAGGA
>NW_008691549.1:0-672 GCF_000695815.1 Acanthisitta chloris | reverse complement strand
TCAGCAGCTGAGCACCACACAGCCACTCACTCATTCACTCCCCCACTAGTGGGATGGGGGAGAGAATCAGAGGGGTAAAAGCCAGAAGAGTCCTGTGTTGAGATAAAGGCAGTTTAACAGGGAAAGACACATACATAGGCAAAACAAAACAAGAAATTAATTCACTGCTCCCCCCGGGCAGGAGATGTTCAGCATCTCCAGGAGAGCAGGGCCCATCACGCATAATGGTTGCATGGGAAGACAAATGTTATCACTTCAAACGTCTCCCACTTCCTCTTTCAAATTCAGTACAACAGGGTTAAGATTTATCCCAAATATGGAATATGTTGTCTTCCAAAACCCAAATAATCCAATAAATTTTTTGCTCCTCATTTTTGTTTTGAGGTACTACAGAATCCAAAATTTTCTGTTTAGTGTTGGGCAGTATCTCCCGATGCCCACAATGTCACTAAATTCCCGGAATTTCATGGTTTGGGAGGACCTTGGGTTTTAGTAGGGTTAATTTCCCAGCCTTTCTGTTCCATATGGTCTCTAACTCATTCAAGGACTTGTTGGGCTTCCTCCTGGCTGCTCCACTGCATCAGAATGTCACCTACATAATTTTGTTATTTGCATCTGAAAGAGCAGTGTTACCTCATCCAAGTTCTCAGCCACAGTTCGATGACAAATGGT
>NW_008691548.1:0-17191 GCF_000695815.1 Acanthisitta chloris | reverse complement strand
AGGAATCCTACTAAACAACCAGGAATCTTGAATTTGTGCAGGCTCACACTCAAATGAGAGAACACCCACGACCCTGGACATCTTGGATGTCCTCTGCCAACCCAATTCTTGTCAGAAGGGAAACTGTAAAAAGAAATTGAAAATTAAGGCTAATGAACTTGTGTTTATCTGGCACTGTAGGGAATCAGTCATTCATACCACCAGCCCCTCTGGCATGGAGTACAAGAGAGGCTGCTAATTAACAGTGGTTGGTTATTAATCACACTTATTCCCTCTCCATTCATCCCATGAAGTACTTGCACTACAAGTGCTCTCCTTGCTTGGAGAAGAGCAGCTGGAACTATTCTATGTATTCAAACAGGCAGATGTTAGCAGGACTTTAATTTTCATGCATTTGCCTGAAAAATAAGGTCTTCTTGTTGCAGCCTCAACCTTAAGACTAATGTTTCTGACCACTTGGTGTGGTCAGAGAACTTGCTGAGGGAACACTCAGTCTTCATTTTACTTGAGATCATTCAAGCTAAAAAGTGAATGGAAATAAACATGGAGCTGCAGGATGTCATTTTACAAACTAAGTAAAAGAACATGAGAAAAATCTTGGGGAAAATCATTGCACCAAGACTTTCAAAGCCACTTAGTGAAATCCATCGGATGATCATGTTGCTGCCATGTTCCTATGGGAAATGTTTAATATTTGGGGTTTTGTCTTATATACTTCACAAGTCCTTCTGGGTAATAATCTGTCCCACTGCTGGACACATTGCTGCACTTAAAGGCCCTTAGGAAAATGCTGTTTAGGCAATATTGAGCTATTTAAATGTGATATTAGGCATGAAACAGATCAGCATTACATCTGCTCTGACACATTTTGCAGCTCTCTTTAAATACCCATAGAAAGATTCTGTCTTGCCATAGGCTCAGAGCAGTTAAAACTGTTTCTAACTAATGCATATATAAACAGAGATAGATATATCTATATATTTATATTCATATCTTCCCTTCTCAATGCACAGATTTTTGATTCTCTGTTAGAAATCTCAAGACATTAGGGATGCAAATGTCAGACTCCCTGAAGGCAGAAGCTGTTTGGTTCTAAGTTCAAGTTTATTTCCATACTTCCAAGTTGAGAGTATAAATGTTGCAGTTATTTTTTTCAGTCACTTTTAAATATGTTCCTGATGCTAAGTTCCTGCAGCTTTGGCATTTTTCCCTGGATTTTATTGCATAATATATCTTTCCCTTCTAACATTTGTCAGGAGGAGAAAAGACTTTCATGCTAAATTGGGTAATGTGCAAATCTCAAAACGAAGCCTCTTCATAAACTTGCATTCCATATGGACATGGAAACTGACAAATACACTTCATGCAAAATTATGGGATGAATGGGGAAAACATGCAAAAAATAATGGGATTAAGGCATATAGTGACTGGGGATTAGACACAGCAGACAGGCAGATCTGGAGAGCTCCCCCCAAGCCACAGCTCAGAGGAATATCATGGAAATATTGGATTATAACAGGCCTTTTAACATGATTTCAATCTAACAAGTGGCAAACCTTGAAGCAAAAATCTCATGTTCTCAGTCAACATCTCTCAGTTCAACTCAATGTCACTGCATCCATTTTTATCACCCAACAATGTGGATTTTACTTGTAGAGAACACAACTGAGAGTGAATTTAAGGAATGACAGATCTTTTTTTTCCCCTGGAAAAAAAACCCCAAACCAAAGCCACCAGCACACACAGTACATATACTGCTAACCTGGGCAGAAAAGTTTAGGAATACCTGAAAATATGAACCCAGTTGTTACCTCCATGGAAGAGTTAGAGGCATAAAAGCACAGGAGCCAGGGCAGTCTGCATTGCTGGAGCTGCAGGTTGTGAGAGGTTTCCTCTGGGCTTTCTCCTTTCCAGTGTTTACTACTCAGGAAAATGACACAGTGACATATTCATGAGTAGCAAGTGCAATGCATTAAACATGAAGAGCTGCAGTGGAAGAATGTTCTGCTGAAGGAACTGGAAGTTGTCAGCACAGAGATGTACACTGTGTGGGGAGATCTGCAGTGGAAGGAGAGGTGACTGCAAGGACTCCTGGTTTGGGAGAAGTTGTAGCTCACTGCTGACTGCTTTTGTTACCAACACTTATTACACCTGAAAACAAAATCAGAGAATATCCTCAGTTGGAAGAGACCCACAAGGATCATCAGTCCAAGTCCAGGCCCTGCACAGACACTCCAATAATCCAACATGTACCTGAGAGCATTGGCCAAACACTCCTGAGCTCTGTCACCTTGGGGCTGTGACACTGCCCTGGGAGCTGTTCAGTGCCCAAACACCTCTGGGGGAAGAACATTTTCCCCAAATCCAAGCTAAACCTCCCCTGACACAAGGAAATCTGCTCTAAGTTTGAAACTTTTCTTGAGAGTTCACACTCTGTTCATCTCTCTGTGTGTGATTCATTAGCAAACTTCAGTCTGCACCAACTGACTGAACCAGTGGGGGGAAAAGAGTATCTGGAAACATTCCAGTTTGGAGCTGGAGACTGAAGGAAAAGAAGGCCAATTTATGGGTCTGAAATGTTGGCCAGGATCAAGGTCAGCCCCAGGGGCTGATCATCCTGTGGATGTGAGCAGGGACGTGGATGGAGACCTGGAGGAGGCACAGTGTGCTCAGCCAGGGTGGCCACTCGTTTCTGCTCTTGTGTGTGTACTTTGATGGTCCTTGTGGGTCCTTCCACCTCAGGATATTCTGTGAAGAGGAGGTGTCTGTCTGTTGTGTGGGAAAAGTGTCCTCTGGGCACAGGATTGCTCAGTAGTGACATCCCTCACATCCAGAGCGTGGCAGTGAGCGTGGGTCCCACTGAGGAGCAACCCAGGAACTTCCATCCAGCCTCTCCCTTTTCCCAAGGCTGGCATTCCTTTTAATTTACCAGAGGTTTCAGAAATGCAACCACAGCAAACAAACTGCTCAGTAACCAACCCTTGGTGGTGCAGGACGGTGGATATTTTTGCAGCTGATGTAACTTTTAATGTTTCCAATCTTCCCAGAGCTCTCCCTCCCCTCAGCCTTCAGCCTCCTAATAATTGAAGCTTGGAGAAATCTGCAAAACAGCCTCAAGCTCCATTTAACACTTCTGTACTCTCTCCCTTCTCTCACAGTAGCACAGGGTTCATTATACACCCCATGAATATCGTTATTGAGTTGCATCAGCACCTTGCCCTTGCCAAGGGCTATTCTTTTTATTAATGTGCTAGTCCTTCCTGGGTTGGCTCTTTGCAAAATATGCTTTTATTTTTATTAAGCTTTCTTATAATGGTATCTGTCTCAAGAATGCATTTGGACTCCTTTAATATTTACCCCTGTTGATTTTCATTTGAATCCCCATCCAGTTTCACTTGAAGCCACTGGCAATACCAGCTGGGTGCTGAGGAGAACCTGCTAAGAGAAATGATTAAAAAGATAGAAACAAGATACTTAGTTCTGAAACTCCTTGCATCTGGCTCCCCTCTGCTCCTTGCTGCTGCTTGTGCTGCTGTAAGGAATGTGGGGGGTGTTAGTGCAGCCAGAAAGGAGCCTGGGGACTCTGGAAGGGAAAATGGTGATGGTAAGAGCCACACGACAGCAGGTTGGTGTCAAAGTGGCTGTTGAGTTGAGGAGTTATGGCACAAATCCATCACCAGCAGTGGAGGATTTTAGAATCACAGAATCCTAGAATGGTTTGGGTTGGAAAGGACCTTCAAAGCTCATCGAATCCAGCCCTCCTGTCATGGGCAGGGACATCCTTTTTTTTCCAAACCAGGTTGGATGAAGCCTTGAGCAACCTGCTCTGGTGGGAGGTGTCCCTGCCCAGGGCTTTAAGATGAGCTTTAAGGTCCTTCCAACCCAATACATTCCATGGTTCTATGACTCTCATCATACCTGCAGAAGCCTCTCAGCTTTCTACACTTGTGGAAACCACAGAAGCCTTGAGAACAAACCACAAAGAACTCCTTTCAAAATAGACCCACAAAAAGCTTACTCAAGCTTTGAACTTTGCCACTGATTACAGCATCCTTTTGTGGTTAATTAAGGCTGGATGGTAAACACTCTGGCAGCAGCAGGAGAGGATACAAAGGAGATAAGTCTTTCTCTCCCGATTTAGAAGGAAGAATAAAAGAACAAGGAACCCTCTGGCATCCTCAGCACAGAACAGCAGATTTTATTAGCTCCATTTTCTTATTGAAAAGAGCTCAGCTGCTGCAATTAAGTAAATTTCATATCTCTTAGGCAGATGTTTAGCAAAGTATTGCAGATTTTTTTAAAACAGACCCATAACAGTCCAAAAAATATTCCAAACTGCTAAATTCTGGGGATTTTTTTCTGCCCCTGGCTCATGCACACACCTAAAACACATGCTCAGAGCTGCAGCTTGGACTGGGAACTCAAGTGGCTTAGACATATTTTCCTTCATCCTGTGTCTTTGCAGCCTGTGCTGAAGTATAGATACACTAAATAATTTTTAACCCTCTCTTCATAGTGTCTCATTGGATTTTAGTCTTCATTTATCCTTCTTTCTGAAAATTCATACAGGAATTGATTGGAATTTATTGCATCAGCCTGAAGAGTTTCTATGGCAGATGTGAATGGTTCTGAGGCCATTCTACCTCTGAGAACTATCCGAGGACATTCTTATCTTTAGCTCATTTTTGCCCTTGATGAGAAGGCAATATTTATCCATAAAGTATTATGCATTGCCCCTAAATATGTGCACATATATATACACACATCTGCACACATATAGATGTACAATTTAAATATCTATTTTACATTTATATACACATACCTAGATGTAAGATATAAGACTCCATTCTACAGATGGTTTGCTCCTAGGTGGTAAGTTACTACAGGAAGATTTGCTCATTCTCATCTGAGAGGGGAAATCAAGACAAACAAACAAAAAGAATGTTCCAAGTAAGTCAAGCAAAAAATGTACAAAGACAAATAGGAATATTTTCATATAGAAGCAGAACAGAATACAAATAGCAGTGTCCTGGTCCTCCAAGCAATCAGTAATGGATGAGCAGTGTCCCACAAGGCAGGAATTTCCAGGAACACTTCATCTAAAGGCTCTTCAGAGCCAGGAAAGCTCTGGGTGTGAATATATTCCATGACAAGCTGGGGCTGTTCAGGCTGGAGAAGGTTGTTTGGAGACCTCAGAGTAGTCTATCAGTGTCCAGTGGGACCTACAGGGAGCTGGAGAGGGACTCTGTGTTAGGAGCTGCACAGACAGCACAAGGGGCAATGGGTACAAATTGGAGGAGGGGAAATTTAGGCTAGATATTAAGAAGTTTTTGCTGTTGTGGTGGTGAGACCCTGTCCCAGGGTGCCCAGGGAGCTGTGGCTGCCCCAACCCTGGCAGTGTTCACAGCCAGGTTGGATGAGCCTTGAGCAACCTGCTCTGCTGGGAGGTGTCCCTGCCTAGGGCAGGGATTGGGGCTGGATCATCTCTAAGCTCCATTCCAACCCCTAAAATTCTATGATGATTTTTCCATGGATCTTTGTTTTGAAAGACAGACTCAAATGCTGCATTCTCACTGACAGCAAAGCCCTTTCCACGATAAGCATCTTCCTTTGCATTTTAAGTTCCATCTGATACTCTGAAAGAAGTAGTCAGTGGTGGAATCTCCCAGTCAGTTAAAGCCAAGTGCTCTGTTCTGTTTGTTTTTGCAAAAGTCATTATCTGTGTTTTGCTGTAGGCTCAACTCTGGAGTGAAATAGATTTTAAAAGGCATTTTCAAAGAATTTTAAAAGGCATTTTCAAAGAGGAATATCACTGTATTTTGAGTCTGTATTATGTTGCAGTCAGCTTTTTAGCTTGAACCCTTTGAAATATGGAGCAATATCTCTCAAAGAATAAAGAATAGTGATTATTGGGTAATCCACAGAATTTAGTTATCCACATTCAGCAAAGGAGCAGCATTTACTCATATTAAAATATGCATTTCCTGAGTCTGCTCATAAACTGTCTCAGCTGTGGTTGCTTTCCTCTTTGGGTTTTCTTCTAGTCAACCCTCTTGATTGCAGTTTCCAGGGTTAGAGAAGATATCTGTGACAGGATTAGACCTTTATATAGCCACAACTGGGTTAGGCTGTCCCTTGGGTACTTTGCCAGTCATTAAGTAGCAGGACAGAAACAGCTCTTAGAATCAAATCAATGCAAACAGAATAGAATAATTTCAAATGGAAAGGACCTACATGGATCAACTGTCTGAGCACTTCAGGGTTGGCCAAGAGTTAATATCTTTAATAAAGGCATTCTTTAAATTCCTTAAATATTGACAGGCCTAGGGCACTGACCACCTCTCTGGGAAGGTCCTTTTCCCGTGTCTGATCACCCTCCCAGTCCAGAAATGCTTCCTGATGCCGAGTCTGAACCTTCTGACACAGCTTTGAAACATTCCCACAGATGCTGTCACTGGATCCAGGGAGGAGAGGTCAGCACCTCCCTCTCATGACCCCTCAGGAAGCTGCAGAGCACTAAGAGGTCACTCCTCAGCCTCCTCTTCTCCAAACTAGACACACCAAGGGTCCCCAGACACTTCTCACAGGACCTGCCTTCCAGCCCTGGCACCAGATTTCTTCACCACTGGGCACTGGTTATCAGCCAGATGCAGTCCAAACCACTCCAATCCTTTGACATCTGCCCTTCAACCAGTTCTTCACCCAGTGCATCATCAATCTGCCCATCCCACAGCTGGACAACTTGTCCTGAAGGATGCTGTGAGGGACAGGATCAAAAGCCTTACTAAGAACCAGGAAAACCACATCCACTGCCTTCCCTTCACCCACTAAGCCTGTGACCTTATCACAGGAGGAGAGCAGATTGGTTAGACAGGACTTGCCCTTTCTGAACTCGTGTTGATTGTGCTTGATGATTGCAGTGTCCTTTACATGCCTTTCCATGGCAGCCAGTCTGATTTCTCCACAGTTTTTCTAGGTGCTGGTCTTAGACTCACAGGTCTGTACCCTCCTGGGCCTACCCTCATGTCCCAGTAAACTGGAAAATTGGGCTTGTCCAGCCCAGTCTTCTGGAGATGAGAAGCTTAGGGGTGACCTAATTTTGTCCTTCCAGTACCTGAAGGAGCCAACAAGAAAGATGGAGAGAGACTATTTCTAAGGGCCTGGAGGGACAGGACAAGGGGCAGTGGCTTCACACTGACAGCAGTAGGTTTATATTGGATACTAGGAAGAAATTTTTTGCTGTGAGGGTGGTGAGACACTGGCACAGGTTGTCCAGAGAAGCTGTGGCTGCTCCATCCCTGGAGTGGTCCAGGCTGGGCTGGATTCCCACTCCCACTCTTCCCCATTCTGATATCCCTGCCTTCCTCCTGGCCCAAACCAGATGCTGGACCTGCCTCAGGAATGCATGTCAGGACTTTTGAAGCTCCAATTGCCCAGCTCAGTTTACTCCTCTGTGAAATTTCAAAGAGCATTTTCTCACTCCATGAAAAGACTTAATCCCAATATTTGCAAACTAATGCCCTTTCATCTCTCTTTAAAAGCTGTTCCCTTATCTCAGACAGAAAGGTAAACTTCACCTTGTGTCACCAGAATAATTCATTTCTAGAATACCAAAAAGGAATAGATCAACTTCCTCATGTTTAGCAAAGCAAAGGAAGAGCATTCACTAGTCGTAGAATCATAGAATCAACTGGGTTGAAAAGACCTCAGAGGTCATCGAGTCCAACCCCAAGAGTCATTATCCCTTGAACTCCCATCTTCACTGTTTCTTTCACTTTCTTTCCTCTATTATATTTATATATACTGGAAACAATCTTTAATCATAGAATCATAGAATTTAGGGGTTGGGATGGAGCTCAGAGATGATCCAGCCCCAACCCCTGCCCTGGGCAGGGACACCTCCCAGCAGAGCAGGTTGCTCAAGGCTCATCCAACCTGGCTGTGAACACTGCCAGGGCTGGGGCAGCCACAGCCTCCCTGGGCACCCTGGGACAGGGTCTCACCACCCTCACACGATGTTCTTCTTTCACCATAATTACTTTTTTTTTTTTCAAGTATTACTTCTTGTTTTTTATCTCCAGTCCACACCACATATTCTTCCGTTAACCCAGTCCCCGGATTCCAGTGGAATCTGGAAGTCAGGCTCCCAGTTTTTAGTGGCTCTCTGGGGATTTCTGGCCATCACGTGCTTCTGTTTTGGCATATGGATTTTTCACCACCCTTAAATATTAGCTCTCTTACTGCACAACTAATAGCTGTTGATGACTGTTTGCTCTCTTAGCTTCCAATCCAAAAGACACTTTATTGGCAGAACTATCCTGCTTATGCCTAAATTAATGGTTTCAAATCACAGCTATCCAAAACTCTGAATTACCCAATTGTTTCCATCCCTTTGCCCTCTGCACTTGGGCTCTTTATACTGGGATTTTCTGTGCTTTCCCAAGTGGTGCTTCTCTTTTGTTAGTTCTCTGTGTTGGTTCTCATGTTATCAAATCCATACAATTCCACAAGGTTTTGTGTGCATATTATATCTCTGTGAAACAAAACATAATGTGCAATTTTAGAATCTAAAAATATCAAAATTCTCTCTGAAGTCGTAGAAGGCAAACACACAAAAGGCAATTTGAAAATGCACAAAGACAATTTAACCTCAGACTTACTGATAACTCAGCTGAAATTTCCATTTACCCAGAGCACTGTGTGGAGCAAAGGGAACTGTGAGTTTATCTGACCACAAATTCAGTGGGTGATCTAGGGATGCATGAGGAGCTTTGCCCAGGGAGAGCAAAGATCTGCACAGTGCCCAGCTGAGCTCTGGGCAGGAGCAGAGGGAGCTAAAGGAGCATCCCCTGCCTGCCCAGCAGCATTTCTCCCCCTCCACTTAGCTTCTCCAGCCTCTAGAGTCTGCAGGATTACATTCCATGGGACCTTTGCCCAGCTACCTCCACAGCTTCGTTGTGCAGCCTGAGGACAAAGTCTGTTTTCCCTCACTGTGTCCAAATGTGCTGCAATGACACTTAAATCATTGCTCTCAGTGCTCTGACCCTTTTCTCTCCTGCTGGTTCCCCCCTGGCACTCCCTCCCAACATGAGGAGCCTTCCCTCACCTTCTGAAGGAATTCATTCCATCTCCATTGCCCTCACAGTCCATCTCCAGGGCTTTTCTGGCTATTTCACCTTCTGTTCTGAGATTATAAACAAACCTACACAGAACAGACACAAATTCAGGTACAGGCTCAGCAGCATAATATTACATGTGCACTTTCCATTACTTACTCCATTTTAACCACAGTTTTGTGCATTGCTGAGATGATTTGCTCAATGAACTATATAAACACAAGGATTTACTCATGCTAGTGCAAAGCTGAGTTGCTGCCCTGAAAATCAAGAGGGGCTCTGTGATTTCTGCCCCCAGCACTGCACATCCTTCACTGCAGATTTATTTACGAGTGCAGATGGAAAGATATGTTTGTACAGTTAAGTACTCATTACATACAAAGCAGCTGCTTAGAACTGCCTCGGGTGAAAATGCTGATTGGTATGCTAATAAATTATTCCCACAGAACTCCCACCAGAAAGGGCTTTTCACTGGGAAGGATGACATTAAGCATCTGTGTGTCCTCTGGTTTAGAGTACCCACCCCCAGCCCTCGCTGGCCTCTGGGCATTGTTCCACAGGAAAAACCCTGTGGGCAACATCAATTTTGGCTGTCCCTGTTACCTCCAGTTTTAATTTTTCATTTTCTGTGGCTCCCAGCAATATTGTTGTCTGTTTCAGACAACAGGTTCCTGGAGAGCTGAAGGTGGAGGAGCACACAGAGACAGGGATTTCCCACTCCCATTCCATGTGGCCATTTGCTGCCTGGAAGGGAACAGGTCACTTCTGCCTGGATAAATCTCAAGTGCTGGTCAGAACTACCACACACAAGACCAAACTGACACACATATATTGATGCTTGTCAACACCCCACGCAGTGTTTTGTGCCTGTCCCATGTTTTACCTGGTGTGTGTGTTTATACAATTACGGGTACAGGAAAACTTCTGTGTTTTGGTCTAGTTGACGAGGTGGTGATCTCAGAGATCTTTTCCAACCTCAATGATTCTGTGATTCTACTTGACTTCTCTTCTTGTTGTGGTGGTGAGACCCTGTCCCAGGGTGCCCAGGGAGGCTGTGGCTGCCCCAACCCTGGCAGTGTTCACAGCCAGGTTGGATGAGCCTTGAGCAACCTGCTCTGCTGGGAGGTGTCCCTGCCCAGGGCAGGGCTTGGGGCTGGGTGAGCTCTAAGCTCCATCCCAACCCCTAAATTCTATGATTCCATGATGTACCAGAGACAAGAGCATGTTTGTACCATAAAGTTATAGAATACTGCCAAAAAAGAGTAAATAATAAAGGACCAATCATCAAGCACAGAGAAAAACACTCATAAACTTTCTTTTTAGTAACTGCCACATTTAAGGTTTTCCTGCCTCTGTTAGTGACTTCAGGAGCTAATGGCACTGGGGTGGGATGTAGATAGGGATGAGACTTGGACAAAGCACTTTTGATAAACAATTTTTAATGACATTGACATTTTTGTCAAATGCTAGTTTCAGTGACCCTTTTTGTTTGCACTGGGAACAGGTCACAGCTTTCCTTTTGAAGCACACACTGGGCTCTGCTTGGGTTACTTTCATTAGATTGTGTATGGATATAATAACTGTCTCTCTTGGGTTTGTAATCTGATAAGGCCCAGCCAAAATGACTGTATTCAACAAAGTGCTTTAATGACACCTAAATTGTCCTTCCGTGCGATACCCGAGGTTTATTATGGGCCTTTATGAGCTAGCACTAGGCTTTGCAATAACATTATCTGAGATGAAAATCTCTGCCTGCTGTAGTATTATTTGGAGATGAACTGTGTTAGAATCCAAGGAAAATACCTGGTCTTTTTGGAAGAAAAAAGGGGAAGACATGGTTGACAAGGACTGAGGAAATACAGAGGATGGTAAATGAGGATGAAGCCACACACAGGACCGTGTGAATTTTCAGAGCATGAGAAAAGGAATTTGCATTCGGTGTGAGCTGAAGGGCCATTATTTCCACCCCCACTGATGCACACAGGCTGTGGAGATGCTGTGCCTCCTGCAGAGCTCTGCTGCTGTCACTGCCTTCGCAGCAAACCTTGGCAAATGGCAATCTGTCACTCCCAGGGACTGTTAGCAATTGTACTGCAAACAGCAATGCATCATTTTGGGTAATAAATCTTTCACAAATGAATCTACTTTCAGGCCATGCAATAAACCCCAAGTGTGCTCTATACTAATTTCTAAACTGCAAGAATATATAGATATTATATATCAATTTTCCAACAAACGTGAAATGAGTTTCAAAGTTGATGTGTTTGGGCTCATTTTGCTCTGACTTTACTAGGGACAAATATGTGATTTGGAAAGAACCTTGTCCTGATATCCAACCTAACCCTGTTCAGTGCCCAAACACCTCTGGGGGAAGAACCTTGTCCTGATATCCAACCTAACCCTGTTCAGTGCCCAAACACCTCTGGGGGAAGAACCTTGTCCTGATATCCAACCTAACCCTGTTCAGTGCCCAAACACCTCTGGGGGAAGAACCTTGTCCTGATACCCAACCTAACCCTCCCCTGACACAACTTCAGGCCATTCCCATTAACATGATGTTAATCACACCAAGATGCATTGCTGAGTAAGGAACCCTTCAATAGCTGTCACTATGTGATCTTTAATGTTCAGTTAGAGACAAACTTGGCAACCTCTGAAAGCATTTTAAAATAGAACTCACCATTAAGTACTCTCCAAACTTCTTCCTAATGCAAGAAAATCTCAGGGGATTCAACTTCCTTATGCATTTTTTTAAATATATTTTCAGCAGAGAGCTTCAGTATCTTCCCCTTAGCCTCTTTGTGATCTGCAGTAACCTGATTAAAGTCTATTGCCTTTGCTTTAGAGATAATAGGCTTCACTTAAGAGAGATTGTGTCCTCTGCCAAAGGGCTGGGAAGAGAAAAGGGCTCTGAAGTGCAGAGCCATTGATGCCTTAGATGGTAAAATTCTGTATGTAATTTCCTCAAATCCAATCTCTGCCCATGAATCTGACAGATCTCGATTTTAAATATCTAGACATGTTAGGCCTTGGTGTTTGTTAACCACACGTGGTGCCAGACCATCCATTCCAGTCAGGCACAGAGTGCTGAGCACTAATGAGGGTTGGAAGGACCTTGAAATTCATCCCATCCTACCCTGCCCTGGGCAGGGACACCTCCCCCCAGCCCAGGCTGCTCCAAGCCCATCCAGCCTGGCCTGGAACACTCCAGGGATGGAGCAGCCACAGCTGCTCTGGGCATCCTGTGCCAGAGCCTCAGCACCTCACAGGGAGCAATTTATATATCTAGAGTCATGGAATGGTTTGGGTTGGAAGGAACCTGAAAGATCTGGTTCCAACCCCCTGCCCTCTAACTCGAATATATCAAATTATAGCCATAGAAAGGAATCAAAGAAACCAGAAAGGAAAAAAAAAAGGGGATGGAATATTAGAGGAAAAAAATGAAAAACCACACAAAAATACCCAAAGCAAAGCAAGCAAACACATAAAAAAAGAGAAAAGCACCATTGTTTGGATACAGGAATGGAGAGCACTAAGTGATTAGGCAGCAGATGGAAAGAAGGCATAAAGATGTAAGTTGCAATGCATGGAAAGCACTGGTGCTATTTTGGGAGGTAGCACCGTGTCAGGGGCTGTGCTGCAGGGACTGCCTGGGCCCTGGGCCCAGGAGGGAACATCTGTGTGCTGTGGCTGGGCTGAAATCAGGGGCTTTGCAGAGCTCTTGCTGCAGTGTGAGGAGGAAGAGATGCTGTGCTGAGTGGCATTTGATGCACACTGGGGTAAGATACAGAGAAATTGGTATTTAATAGCTATGAGACCGAGAAAATGACCATAATAGCCAAGTGACACATGCTATAAGTGACCTGAAGTTGTTGACTCCCAGGACTCCTTCCCCTGCCACCACCAGTGCTGATGAGCAGCGACTGCAGCCAAAACCAGCCCTGAACACTGCTCAGTAATGTCACTGTCTGCAGCTACAACAGGCTCAAATGTCCTGGTTTCATCAGGAAAGGAGGTTCTCCCAACTGCACCTGGGGCTGCAGAGGGTGAGAGCTGTCTGCATATGGATTTATCATCATTAATCAAACACAAATCCAACCCTGACCAGTCTATTTTTGGTTGTCCTTAACAGGGGAGGGAGAGTTTAGCTGCCTGTGTTTGAAATTTCTTATTCTTCAGTACAACTTTGAGGCTCTGAGAGATATTTCTATCCCTCTTTATTCAGCCTTTTGCTCAGGAAGCTTAGGAAGTAAAAAAGGATTCCTGGGCAAGAATGAATCCTGACAATAAAATAGAGAAACGAATCTAAATGTGCTGTGAGAGGGAAAAAGGAAAGGTATTTCTGCTGGAATCAGTGAACTGGGAGTCATTCCTGATTTCCAGTAATCTGATTGTCTCCCAAACAATCTCTGTCATCTGGAATAACTTAGAGGAGGAGGAGTCTGCGATGTGAGAAAAACACGAGTGAAAAATTACAGCTCTTGGTTCAGATTCCACGATAAGCTTGGATGAAATTCCTGCAGGAATTTAACCAAACCATATTCCTCTAGATTCAAAAATAACAGTAATTATTGCTCACTCTTAGTTCAATGTACATGCCCTATGCAAATCCTTTGGGGAAGGGAATCTGAATTTGTGGCTAACACAACATTTCTGTGTGTCACAGACTGTTCACAGCTCGATAATGTTTCCCAGGATAAAAACTGGATCAAAAGCCTTGATGTTAAGGACCTCCCCCAGTAATATAATATTCTAGGAAGCATTTCCCAGGTCCACTGTGGAGCTGGAAATTTCTGTGTCTTCCCTTGGCTTTGGCTCAAGGTTTTGTGTGTGAGTTTGACTTTTGGGAGGACATTGAGCAAACTGGAATTTGACCACTGGGTCATAAAATCCTCCTCAGCTCCCATACAGGGAAATGATGGAATAATAAGGACTTTGACAAGGTCTTTGCCTTTCCACAGAAGAACTAGCCACTATTATTTTATTCTGTTAGGATAGCTAGAAATGTGCTGCATTATTTTCAGTTGGCTGGAGTGGTGCCAAGTACCTGCCTGCCATAAATCCATTTTCCTCATGAAAAGAAATAAGCCCCAAATGCTGCTGGCAGCATCAGCTACAAAGAAAAAAAAATAAAAAGAGAAACCCAATTAAGCTCAGATTAAAATAATTTTCCATTCCAGGCAAATTTGAGAATTCAAAGGTGTTTTTACCTCACAACAACTCCATAATCTAACAGTAAATAATCAGCTATCCAACAGTGAGGAAAGGTAAATTTGGTAAATCAAATGTTCTCTCAAACATGAACAAATATATGAATTATAGATATTTAAGCTGATTTATTTTCCTGCAGTACCATATTCTTCTTTACTATGTTATTATGATTTTATAGTAATATCTGTGTCAACATTTAGAACATTCTAAAGGCAGAATTGACTTGTTCAGTCTGTCCCTTTACTGCTGCAGATCCTTTGCTTTCCTTCACCTCAGAGAAACCATCAGTGTGGCCAAAGAGCTGTGAAACATTTCTGGTAAAATGCAGAAATTAGATCTATCTGTTTGTCCAAACTCATGGTAAAACCCTTTGTCAATGTAAATCTTATTCAATTTTAGGTTCTCATTTACCACATTAAATTTCAGAGTTGGTGGGTTTTTTTTTTAGACCAATGGAATTTTTGGAGATGGATTATTTGAATATTTTGGAATTGCTTTTTTTTAATACCAAGTGCATTGTTCCCTTCAACCCTGGACATTAAGAAAATAGAAGTTAGCAGAGAACTGACATTATGGGACAATTTGTTCACATGACATGACATTGATTTCTCCTTTTTTATGGCTTGGTACAAAACATGTAGGTTTTGTATTTCTGTGTCTAATATATACATAATACAATGCTGCAAGTTGCAGGGTCAGACTCAATCTTTGGCCCAGTGTTATCAACTGGGTTTTGTTCAGAGAAGCTCAAGATCTTCCTTAGCTGCAGCTATGGAAAAGCATTATTGAATTCTCTTCTGTCTGCAGAGGTTAATTCCACATCTTTTGATTATCAATTATGTTTTCCATTTTTATAATTCCACACGATTAAATACACTACAATCTCTCAACCTTGACCTTCACTGGAATCAGCCCCTCCTGGAATCCTGCACACAGCTCTGGTGTCCTCAGCATCAGGAGGACATGGAACTGTTGGAGCAAGTGCAGAGGAGGCCACAGAGCTGCTCAGAGCACTGGAGCATCTCCCTGTGAGCACAGGCTGAGGGAGTTGGGGCTGTTCAGCTGGAGAAGAGAAGGTTGTGTGGAGACCTCAGAGCAACTTTTCACTCTCTGAAGGGGCTACAAGGAGCCAGAGAGGGACTCTGTGTTAGGAACTGCAGGGACAGGACAAGGGGCAATGGGTTCAAACTGAAGGAGGGAAAGTCTAGGTTAGATATTAAAAGAAATTTTTTCCCTGTTGTGGTGGTGAGACCCTGTCCCAGGGTGCCCAGGGAGGCTGTGGCTGCCCCAACCCTGGTGGTGTTCAAGGCCAGGTCAGATGAGCCTTGAGTTACCTGACTGAGTGAGGAGCTGTCCCTGCCCAGGGCAGGGGTTGGGGCTGGATCATCTCTGAGCTCCATCCCAACCCTTAAATTCTATGACTCTATGATTCAATTGCATTAAACAGGAGATAAAGCAATTTAAAACACTAGTGGCTGTGATTTTCCCTATGTAAATGTTCCCATTCCTGTGCTAAATGCAAAGATTATGGATGTCTCAAAGATATCTAACTTTGCTTAATTACCTTAAGTTTGCTCATTGACAACTGAAGCAAACAAAATGAAGCTTTCCAAAAACTCCTGGGCTTATCAGAACTTTAAAATAGCTTTCAAATTAAGAAAGCAGATGAGAACTTATCTTCTGATCTCTGAAACCACTCATCATCTGCAGAGAAAAGAAAGCTCTAAGTGAGGGAAAACAGTTTATTTCTTCATCAAGAAGTTTAGATCCTCCAAAGGGCACTGCTAGCATCAAGTAGAGCTTTTTAATTAAGCTCACTAAACAAATGCTAAATCTTTCTGTGCAAGTATTTATATTCAGGGAGCAGCACTTCGTGCCTTTGTTAAACATTGATTAATGTCACAGGCATCTCACATGCAATATTTTAGGGAGATCATTAAGTGTGATTATTAAGGCTGGAGCAGCTCAGAGAGCAGAGTTCCCAGGGTTGCTCCTCAGGGATGTCTGTGGGCAGTGGTGACAGTGGTGAGGAGATCAGTGGGGTCACTGCAGACCTTCCTCAGGACACCAACTGAAGGAACTGACCTCTCTCTCTTGCAGCCAAGAGGTCAGGATGAGAGAGCTGGGGCTGCTCAGCCTGGAGAAGAGAAGGTTGTGTGGAGAGCTCAGAGCTCCTGCAGGAGCTGAAGGGGCTCCAGGGAAGCTGCAGAGGGATCTGTGTTAGGAATTGTAGTGACAGGACAAGGACTAATGGGGAGAAATTGAAAGAAGGAAATTTAGATTAGATCAGGAAGAATTTTCCCTGTTGTGGTGGTGAGCCCCTGTCCCAGGGTGCCCAGGGAGGCTGTGGCTGCCCCAACCCTGGCAGTGTTCACAGCCAGGTTGGATGAGCCTTGAGCAACCTGCTCTGCTGGGAGGTGTCCCTGCCCAGGGCAGGGCTTGGGGCTGGGTGAGCTCTGAGCTCCATCCCAACCCCTAAATTCTATGATTATATGAGACTTTCAAGGCTTCCCCAGCTATTAACAGCTGTCTTAGTATTTTTCTTCTCAATGTTAACGTGGATTTTTTAATTGCCTGTTGTTAATCACAGCTCTTTGGCCGAGATTAACTCTTGGCAGCAGAGTGGCCTTGGCAAGAAATCTTTGGGAATTGTTTGCCCATTCTGCCACACCAGTCAAGAAAAGATCTGGTTGTTCATATTTGCCTGGCAGAGTATTGAGTTCAGAAGCAGAAATTCACTTATTTGAGAAGTAGCACAGACTAGAACATGTTCCCTAAGAATTATAGAAATAAAGTAAAATTTAATGTAAACAAACAAACTAAACCCTAAAAAAGCTGAAAAACCTAGAAACACCTAACCCCCC
>NW_008691547.1:256-3152 GCF_000695815.1 Acanthisitta chloris | reverse complement strand
GGTCAGTGTCACCTTGATGATGTGTGCAAAGTACTTCCCCGAGACACGGTTGTCTGTCTTGATGAAGATCTCCCTCAGGATGGACTCCCCGATGGGGTTGTACTTGGCGTTGAACTTGTCGAAGCGGTGGAAGGTGTTACGGTCCTGGTGGTGGGACACAGCACTGAGCAGAGACCACTCAGCACCCACCACACCCCTAGCCAGAGCCCCCAGCACCATCCAAACCTCTGGAGAACATCCCCCACCCCAACCAGGGCTGGGCTGAGGGCTCAGCTCATCTCCAGGGTTGGGGTGGCCCCTTACAGCATGGACATCCAGTGTGTCCACACTCAGGTCGTAGGCAGTGAGGTTCATGGTCTCAAACACCTCCTTGAGCGTCTGCTCCTTCCCCTTCTCCACGTGGACAATCTCATCCAGGTGCTTCTTCATTGCTCGCTTGATGAAGCGCAGGAGATGCTTCTGGTTCATGCAGGACGAGGCGTGGATGTGGGTGTCCACCTGCACCAGAGAGGTGATGCTCAGCCCTCAGACCCTCCAAGAGCTCCCAGTCAAGCCAGGACCCTCCCACCACGACCCAGGACCATTCCACGAACCAGGACCCCTCCAGGAATCCCCCAGGATCCACAGGTACCTTGCGGATGTTGTAGAAGTCGCGGTGGGGCACCTTCTTCTGGGCTGCCAACTCCTTCATCTCGTTGAGCAGCACATGCATCTGGAACTTGCTGCTCAGGTACTGCAGCCGACGGTAGCAGAAGGATTTGCTGCCCAAAACAGGAAGGGGAGGTCAAGTTGGGGGATGAGGAGGGAGAACATCCAGCCCCAAAAGGCTGGAGCCCACTAGGAGGAGAGGACACAGCTCCATGGACTCTTGGACCATGAACAAGGACATGGAGGCTGCACCAGCACCACGTGTTACAGCCACTGCCGTGGCCTTTTGGACTGTCCTCAAGGTTCAGGCACATCCCCGTGGTGGGACCACCCCCAAGACCCCCTATGGTGAGACCTTTCCCCTTACATGGGTCCATTGATGATCAAAGCCATGAGGAAATTCATGTCAGCGATGAATTCCTGCAGGTCAGGGTAAGGCAGGTCCAGCTCTGTGCTCCTGGGGGGGACACAGGTGGGGTCACACACAGGGACACCAGCCAGTGGCACTCAGCCCCCCAAAACTCACCCCAGCAGCAGCAGGACCTCCATCCTCACACTCACTTGTCTGTGGGGTCCCTCTTGGTGTAGACATGCACAACACCATCAACCATCTTCAGCCCAAAGCCCAGGTCTGCTGGCATGCTCTGGGGGTCCCAGGCCTCATAGGGGTGCTGCTCAGCAAATGGGGGGTGCACAGGGGCATCTGCAGCCAGGAGACACCCAACATCACCCCAAACCCAACCCTGGCAGTGCTCAGGTTGGCTAAAGCCTTGAGCAACCTGCTCTGGTGGGAGGTGCCCCTGCCCAGGGCAGGGGATTGGCACTGGATGATCTCTAAGCTCCATCCAACCCTTTAGCATACTGTACTATGATACCCCCCTGGAGGTTCTCACAGTGCCACCCAAGTTTCTCCCAGTCCCTTCTGTGGGCAGGAGGTGGCATTATTGCCACAGGTGGTGGCAACAGGTTGCTCAGGGAGGTTGTGGTTGCCCCAAGGTTCTGGATGCCCCAGGGAGGCTGTGGATGCCCAGGAAGGCTGTGAACTCTGGGGGTCCCAGGCCTCATAGGGGTGCTGCTCAGCAAATGGGGGGTGCACAGGGGCATCTGCAGCCAGGAGACACCCAACATCACCCCAAACCCAACCCTGGCAGTGCTCAGGTTGGCTAAAGCCTTGAGCAACCTGCTCTGGTGGGAGGTGTCCCTGTCCAGGGCAGGGGGTTGGCACTAGATGATCTCTAAGCTCCATCCAACCCCTCAATATACTATGATAGCACCCCAAAAGTTTCTCCAGCCTCCATCCCAGCATGGAAACTCCCCACCCAGTGCTCACCAGCAGTCACAGTGGTCTCAGACACCTCCTCATAGCCACGTGTCTCCAGGGGCTTCTCAGAGAGCTCCTGCAGGTATCTCGCCGTGGTCTTGCAGAAGCTCTGGAGGGACAAGCCCATGTATTTCTCTCGCACGAACAGAGCCTTGACCACGCTCTTGGCTGCATCCAGGAGGTCTGTGAAGGGCACCTGGAGAAGGGACACCAAAGAAAAGCACCCCCAGAGGTGGAGTTGGCAGCCTGGAGACCCTCAGTCAGGTTCTGGGGGGTCAGGGGGAGGCTCACCCCACACTTCTCCTCCCCGGAGATGGTGACGCGCTGGAACTCGCGCTCCAGCAGCACCTCCCGCTCCTTGGGGACGTGGTCCACCAGGTCCTCATGCTGCTCCTTGAACAGCCTGCGGGGACAGAGGTGGCCAGTGGGACAGTGACAAGGTGTGTCCCTGTTCTGGTGTCCCCCAAGAACAGCACCTCAGTGACTGCATCCAGCCCCACGGTGGCAGGAGGGTGATGTCCCCAGTGATGCCACCACCAGGTTGGGGCAGCTGCACCACCCACGTCGCCTTTGGTGGTGGCATTGTCCCCCCAGTGCCAAAACTCCCCTGTGGTGGTGACACCACCCCTTTGGTGGTGGCATTGTCCCCCCCAGCCCTAAAACTCCCTTTTGGTGGTGGCACTGCTCCTGTGGTGGTGGCATTGTCCCCCCCAGCCCCAAAACCCTGTGGTGGTGACACCATCCCTTTGGTGGTGGCATTGTCCCCTCGGTGCCAAACCTCCCCTTTGGTGGTAGCATTGTACCCCCAATGCCCAAACCTCCCCTGTGGTGGTGGCATTGTCCCCCTAGTGCCAAACCTCCCCTTTGGTGGTGGGACTGTCCCCCTCAACCCCAAACCAACAAACCCAACATAGTTACTGCTCACTG
>NW_008691547.1:0-224 GCF_000695815.1 Acanthisitta chloris | reverse complement strand
TCCCAAACCTCCCCTTTGGTGGTGGCTTTGTCCCCCCAACCCCAAACCTCCCAACAAGCATGACGAGAAGTGTGTAGGGGGACAGAGAACGAAGTAACTCGTGACAGAGACAACCCCCAAGCGAGACAGGAGGGAGGGGACACGCAGCATCACCCCCAGCCCGGACAGGGGGTGACAGGGCCAGGACAGGGGGTCCTGTGCCACCAGCAGAGCTGGGACCCCCC
>NW_008691546.1:0-7082 GCF_000695815.1 Acanthisitta chloris | reverse complement strand
TGTGGGTCAGACATGGGTGATGGGGGAAAGGGATAGGTATTGAGGGTCAGTGATGAGTGCTGGGAGCCAGGGATGGGTGATGGGGGTCAGAGATGGGTGACTGGGGAAAGGGATGGGTGCCGGGGGTCAGGGGATGGATGATGGGGTCAGGGATGTGTGCTGGAACCAAGGGCTGGGTGCTGGGGGCCAAGGAATGGGTGCTAGGGACCAGAGATGGGTGCTGTGGGTCAGGGATGGGTGCTGGAGGCTGGAGCTGGGTGCTGTGGGTCAGAGATGGGTGCTGGGGTCTGGTAACTGCTGTCAGTCCAGAATAGCTGGATGCTGGGTACCAGCCCAATACCTCCATGCTGGGTGTTGGGGACTGGTCCAGCACAGCCGTACTGGATCCTGGGTGCTGGTGCTGGGTATCACTTCAGCACAGCCATGCTTGGTGCCAGCCTTGCACAACCATTCAGGATGGTGCCCAGCACCAAGCAGGCTCAGGGTGAGGGTGACACACCATCCCAGAGTGTTTGGTGGGTGCTGGGCCCTTGTGCTGCTGCTGGGGCCTCAGCAGAAGAGCCCAGCATAGCCAGAGACATGCAGATCCCAGCAGGGCTGGGACTGGAATGTGGCAGGACCCTAATCTCTGGGAAGAAGCCACGAGGACCCTTGGCACAGAGGTGACCCCCCAGCACCCAGCTGCTGCCACCAGCTGCCCCAGGCACATGGCAAAGGGGCTTTTGTCCCCAGGGAGCAGCAGGCAGGTGCTGGAGGTGCAGGCAGGAAGGGCAGCACATCCAGGGATTACAGGGGGAAGAAAGCAGTGCAGTGTGAGCCTAGCAAATGTTTTAATTCCCCCTAATTCCTCCCCTGAACCATGGCCCCTTGAGGGGTCATCATCCCCTCCATGCACACAGGACTCATCCCAACCTCCCTCCTTGGAGTTGTTTTGGAGGAAAACGAGCAAAGGAGCCCGAAATGTTGGAAAAGAACATCTTGAAGCCCTTCTGCCATCTGTTGTGCTTTCAGCGCAATTAAGCAGGCAGCAGCCGTGCCAGGCAGAGGGAGCATCCCTCCCTGCAGCAGCCATCCCCCCGCCGGGAATGGGAAACCATCCCGGGGGCAGCGGGTGGGATTTCGGGTGCCCAGGGCAGCTGGTTGGCAGCTGGGAGCAGGCACAGATGTTCGGGATTTGCTTGCTTGGCAGGTGCCTGGAAGGAGGCAGCTCCTCTCTCCTGGCTCTCCCGGCTCGGTGCCAGCAGGGGTGACCCCACCGTGGGTCAGTGGGGTGCTCAGAGCCAGGAGGGAATCATTTCAGGGTGTAGGTTGGGAATGGGAAGGGGGAAAAAAACAGCACTGAGAGCTGTGGCACCCCAAAAAACTCCCTTGCTGCCAGACCTGGGGATGCTTTGCCAGGGGACTTGGATGTGGGGTGACACCAAGCACCCAGTGGGGTCAGAAGTTGTCACAGATGGGGCTCAGGGCTGGGCTGAGACCTGCCCAACTCATCTCAGCAGCCCTGAGTCCCTTCTGCCATCAGCAGAACCAGAGACAGCTCTCCATGTCGGGATTCGCCTCCGAATCCACCTCTGCCGCCGGCTCGGGGCTTGTCAGCGCTTCCCTCAGCTGCCTCCAGCGTTAACTTTGCCGGTAACATTGGTTTATCCCCTTGATCTTGACGGGAAACTGGGAAGCATCCCTAGGGAATCGCCGCCACACGCTCCGAGCTTTAATTAGGGCTAGGAAATCGCCGCGCGGGGAAAGGAGCCTGGCGCGGGGAGGGATTAGGACCAAAATGAACTTGTCTGCACCAAAAAACGGTGAGCAAAATGCTCAGAGCACAGATCCTGGTGGGGTAGGGATTTGGGAAGGAAACCTGCATCCCCCACCACTGCCCGCAGGGATCTTGGCAGATGGATGAGACAGGCAGGGAAATGAGGATGGATCAGGAGATGGAGGAGGCTGCAGGGAGGAAGGCTCTGGTGTTGGCTCATATGAGGATGGAAGAGCTGGTCCCCAGCCCATTCTGCCTGTCCCTGAGCTGGTGGGCAAGTGGCCATGGGGTGATGTCCACCAACCAGACTGGGCTGGGGACACAGTAGAGATGTTGTCCCATCTCCTGGTGGGTACCATCCCCAAGGGCAAGGTCAGAGGGATGCACTGCACAGGGCTGGTCCCAGCACCCTCTGTGGCATGGCCATGGTGACAACAATTGGGGACACACGTGGCACTAGTGACATGCATGTCACCTCCACCCACATGGCCCAGATGGCACAGAGGCACGTCACAGACGGGTGCCCACCCACCAGCAGCCTGTCTCCCTGTGCCAGGGTGATCCTGTGGTGACACCCACCAGTTTGGCAGTGCAATCCCATGGGGTTTGGGTCACCAATGTGCAGAGTGGGTGAGGCCATGCCCTGAGCCCCAGGGTGGGTGTCACTCAGTCCTTCCCAGTGGCAGTGAGGTGTCCTGGGCCAGCACAAGGGTCCTGGCACAGCAGATCCCACCCAGGGTGGTGGCACATGACAACTGACTGTGCCACACCAGGCTCTGTCAGCACAAACCACAGCTCCCAGCCAGGCTGAGCGTTAACCAGCCAGCTCTGCTGCTAATTAATAATCCACTTGATTAAGAATTGTCAGTCAATATGTCACCAGCACAAAGGCAGGCTCTGTGGCCACAAGCTGGGGACATCACTCTATAGGCCCATCCTCCTCCTCCTCCTCTTCCTCCACACCCTGGAGCCCCAGCACAGCCTGCCCAGACCCCTCTGTCTGTGCCCCCTGTCATCAGCATCCTGTTTGTGCCCCTTTGATGCCACCATCCAACAGGCTGAGGGTTCCTCTGCCCTGCAAAGTGACACAAGAATCCCCTCTGATGATGCCATTTGTCACTCATGCTCCTGGTGGCATCCCAGACTTCCACACTCACCCCAGGTACCACCTGAGTGGGATGTTACTGGTTCCCACTCTATGACTTAGGCAGAATTTGGCTGTGAAGGATCCTGAAGCCTTGGGGTGCATTCCCAAAACCTGGGGGAAAACCAAATCCATTGCTGGTACTATGAGCATCAATCCCACTATTCCCAGCAGGTAACATGAGTGATGCAACATCCAGCCAAGCTGGAAACAGCAAATTTAGGGGGACAACCTTCTCCCTTCCCTCCAGCCTGACTCTGCCCAGCTCTGAGCAGAGCACAGGGGACAGGCAGGGGGCACAGTATCCCCCAGGGCGGTTTTATCAGCTGGAGAATGCAGCAGGGAGTGATAACAGCATCTCCTCGGAGGGAACACAGAGCAATTAGCTAATTGCAGTGGTGGGCGCCTGCCCCAGCCCCTGCCGGTTCAGCTCCGTGTGCCGCAGCCACAGCACTTTGTACTTAACCTACATTTGCTTTTGTCCCGGCTAGAGCTGCCTGGGGCTCTGCATGGAACAGCTCAGCTTCTCAGGGTCCCTCTCAGCAACCCCCAGCCCCAAATTTCCAGCCAGGGCTCGGCTGAGTCTGGGGAAGTGGGTCACACATGATGCCATGGAACCAGCCCACGACAAGGTGTCCCCAAGACAGGGATGGAGTTTTGCATCCTCTTGAGTGTAGTGATCACAGAAATCCTCTCCCCAGGGTGTCTCTCTCTCTCTCTCTCCCGGGGCATCCTCCCCCATCCCTTCCCGGGAGGATGGGAGCGCTGCAGCCTCCCGAGGAGTGGCAGTGCCTGACGACAGTTTCGATTGAGCTTTAATTAACTAACGAGTCTCGACGTTCGCTGCTCTCTGAACAAACAAACAGAGGCAGTAAGTGCCTGTTCCAGCTGTGGCACGGGGCCAGATGTGCAGTGGCAGGAGACTGCTCTGCTCAGGAATGTGACCCTGGGGACTCAGGAAATCTCTTTGCTCTGGGGAGGACCAGGAACAACTGGAGCAAAGAGGTTAAATCTAAGGGTTGGGGACTGGCCCCAGTGTCCCCCAGGGTGTCGTGACAAGGTGATGTTGGGGTGCAGCTCATGAGTATGTCCTGCTCCATCCTGGAGACATTCATCACCCATCACCTCCCACTTGTCACCCCAAAGGTTCCCCCACCCTGTCACTCAGCATGTTCTGGCTCCCCATTTCCACCCCATTCCTGGGGGGCTGGACCCTCCTCTGGATCTGGGACCCTGGTGACCAGCAAATCCCTAAGGCACCTGGAATTATCACCTTGAGTTCTGCCAGCACTGGTGACACTGATGCCACCAGGATGCCACCAGGATGCTGGTGGCAGTGCTGAGTTCTGCCTGGTTTTTTTCTCCTCCTTGATCAAGCTGGTTGAGCACACAACCTCAGGATGCCAGGGCTGGGATGCAGGAGCTGGATATCCCAATCACAGCCACAGCCTATTCCCATGGCTTTAAGACAATACTAGAGGCTCATTGGACACCCTTTGGGTGCTGCCAGCACCCTGAAGTGACACCTCCACCCTCCCTTTCCTTCCATCCAATGCCAGTTAAACATCCCAGAGCATAACTGGTCAGGAGACCATGCCCTGCTCATGGTTCTCCTCCAGAGCTGGTGTCTGCCAGGATGGATTTTTATTTTTTTTTTTCCCCTGGGATGAATTTTTCCATCTCAGCTGCCAGCAGGATGGCTGTTGAGCTGGGGAAGGGGCTGAGGGAGCACAGCCGGTGGTGACACGGCAAGAAGGGACCATTGTGGCCAGGCACAGCTGTGCAGCGAGGGAAGGGAGCAGTGGGAATGCAAAATGCTGCAGAGGGAAGGGCTTGGGGATTCACCACCCCTCAATGAGGGTTTCCCCACCCCACAACACGTGCCCCCGGTGACAATAGTGGCTTTATGGGGAGCAATGCCATCCCCTGCCCCAGGAGCTGCTGAGGTCTGGCATGTGTTGTCCTGATGGGGACAGGTGGGTGCTGTGGGACCATCCTGTCCCTATCCTGTCCCCCTGCACAGCCCCACTCAGCCAAGCAGAGTGTTGGGGTTCTCCCCTTGGAGCTCTTGAAGATAATGAAGATAACAAAGACAGGTCCTTGAAGTGATGTGACAAAGCGACACTGGGGATGAAGGGGAGGACAGAGAGCAGCTCCGTGCCCTTCCCAGCACCCCAGCACGACCCGGCGGGCAGCAGATCCTGTTTCTCCTCCCTGAATTATTCAGGCTCTGCCCCCTGGGGATGCTCCCGCAGCGCAGCCCCCCGTGCCCGGCAGGTGGGGAGGAGCCGGGACTGGTGTTCCCGGAGGTGTGGTGGGAATGGAGGAGGGATGCTCCGCGGGAAAAGGATCGGGATGAGCCGCGCAGCATCCCCGAGGAAGGGTGATGCTCTGCGGGCGGGAGAGGAGCCGCTGCAAAGCCCCATTTCATATCCCTGAAAGGAGAGGAGGGACGGGGAGGGGAGGCAGCTCAGAGCTGGCCCACATCCTGCTGCTTCTCCTTTTTATTCCCTGTTTTCATGCGGTGCCAGTTCCCACCCCTGCTGATCCGCAGTGGCTGCTCCAGTGCCCACCTGGCAGGGATGGGACTTTGGGGGGAGTCCCCGCGGTGTGACCCCCAGATGAGCACCCTCTGAGCTGCTGCAGGGACCCCAGGAGGGTGTGGGGTCCTGCTCCAGCACTGGAGGAAAGTATGGAGCTGTGCAAGGTGTGGGACCAACCCTGAGATGCTCCCAGGGAGAGGCTGGAGATGGGAAGTGGAGGGTCTGGATGTTGGGCACACAGGGATGGGCTGGGGGGGAGCAGGTGCTTCCCTAGATGCCCAGACCATCCTGTCACCATCCACAGAACTTCCAGCAACGGCCTGAGAGCAGTGAAAGGGCTGCAGGGATGATCCAGTGATGGGAATGTGGGATGGGACTGTGATGGAGGTGCAGGAAAGGACAGGAATGGGGACACGGGACAGGTAAGGAATGGGGACACACGAGAGAGCAAGGATGGAGATATGGGACAGGGCAGGAACGGGGACACAGGATGGGGCAGGAATGAGGACACAGGACAGGGCAGGAATGAGGACATGGATGGAGTAGGAATGGGGCCCTGGGATGGGGATGCCATTCCAGCTAACTACTGGTTTCCCACCGCTGCTGGTGGCCAGCGGGACCGGCTGAACCGGAGGGTGATTTATGCTGGGCAGGTTGATGTCGCAACTGTTCGGGAGAGCAGCAACAGCTGCTCCAGCTGTTCCAGCACAACGTGGGGGTGGAGCAAATCCCCAAGGATAGCAGGAGTGGGGAGTGATGTCCAGTGATGCCCAGCAGCAGTGGGGAGTGATGCCCAGGACCTGTCAGGACAGCCGTGGGGTGGGAGCAGCAGGGCTAGGGGAGCTGGAGAGGATCTGGGGTTCCCTTCCCAGCTGCTGCATGAGACCAAGATTCAAGTCAAGGCTCTGGTTTAACCCAGACTTTAATCTGCTCTAAATCCCACCTTTAATCTGTTTAATGCCACCTTTGGGAATTTAGATCCTGTGCCGTGGCTCCTTACTCACTGAGCTGGGAGGAGGAAGAGGAGGAGGAGGAGGATGAGGAGGAGGAGGAGGATGAGGGGGAGGAGGAGGAGGAAGGATGCTCCAGTGCTCAGGAGCTCAGGATTGGGGTGCAAACCTCGGCGTGGCTCGGTGGGACCGACAGGTCCCCAAAACCAGGAGGAGCTGATGGCCACGATACCCTGTCCTAAACACTCCTCCACACCCTGCACAGCCTCCTCGTTGTCCCCCCACTTCCACGGGTGTCACATCCCCACGTGGGGATCCCATTGTGAAGATGAGGGGGGACTTTGTGAGACCACCTGGTGCTGCCCACGCTCAGCCCAGGCTACTAGTGTCCTTCTAAGCTCTTGGTCATAAGCACCACAGTCAGCATCCCATGTTGTTTCCACGCATGTCACTGTCACCCACTCGTGTCCCATTCACACACCTGTGTCCCCTTCACTCATCTGTGTCTCCATCACTCATCTGTCTCCCCATCACCCACCTGTGTCCCCTTCACTCATCTGTGTCTCAATCACCACCCCCGTGTCCCCATCACCCTTCTGTATCACCCACCCGTGTCTCCATCATCACCCCCATGTCCCCATTACCCACTGGTGTCCCATTTACCCACTTGTGTCCCCTTCACCCACCCA